>NW_027480461.1:3900000-4200000 GCF_051401765.1 Calliopsis andreniformis | reverse complement strand
TGTGAATTGAGGATATTCTATTGTGGTTTGAGGATTGACAATTGATTGTTGAGGACTGAGGGCTGAAGATTGAGGATTTAGGATTGAGGATTCGGGATTGAGGTTTGAGGACTGAGGATTGAAGATTGAGGATTGGGTATTGAGGATTGATCATTGAGGAATGAGGATTCAGGATTGAAGATTGAATATTGATGATTGAAGATTGAGGATTGAGGATTGAGGGTTGTGGATCGAGGACGAGGACTGAGGGTTGGGTATTGATGTTTGAGGTCTGAGGATTGAGGATTGAGGATTGAGGATTGAAGATTGAGGATTGAGGATTGAGGATTGAGGATGGAGAATGAGGGCTGAGGGTTGAGGATTGAGGTTTGAGTATTGAATCCTGAGAATCCAGGATATTCTATTGAGTATTGAGAATTGAGGATCTATGGTTGAGTATTGAGGACTGAGGATTGAGGATTGAGGATTGAGGATGAGGTCGGAGGTTTGAGGATTGAGGTTTGAGGACTGAGGACTGAGGACTGAGGATTGAGGATTGAGGATTGAGGATTGAGGATTGAAGGATGAGGATTGGGGATTGAGGGTGTCGATTGAGGATTGAGTATTGAGGATTGAGAATTGAGGATTGAGGAGTGAGGATTGAGTATTGAGGATTGAAGATGGAGAATTGAGGATTGAGGATTGAAGATTGAGGACTGAGTGTTGAGGGTTGAGTGATGAGAATTGATGTTTGTGTATTGAGATTTGAAGACTGAATATTTGGGATTGAGTATTGAAAACTGTGAATTCAGGGTATTCTATTGAGTATTGAGGATTGACAATTGATTGTTGAGGACTGAGCGCTGAAGATTGAGGATTAAGGATTGAGGATTGGGGATTGAGGATTCAGGATTGGAGATTGATTATTGAGGTTCGAAGATTGAGGATTGAGGATTGAGGATTGAGAATTGAGATTTGAGGATGAGGACTGAGGGTTGAGGATTGAGGTTTGAGGAACGAGGATGGCGGATTGAGGATTGAGGACAGAGGATTGAGGATTGAAGATTGAGTATTGATGACTGAAGATTGAGGATTGAGGATTGAGGGTTATGGATTGAGGACGAGGACTGACGGTTGAGGATTGAGGTTTGAGGATTGAGGATTGAGGATTGAGGACTGAGGATTGAGGATTGAGGTTTGAGGACTGAGGATTGAGGATTGAGGATTGAGGATTGAGGATTGAGTATGAGGGCTGAGGGTTGAGGATTGAGGATTGAGGGTTGAAGATTGAGGATTGGGTATTGAGGATTGAACATTGAGTATTGAGGATTGAGGACTGAGGGTTGAGGATTGAGGATTGGGGATTGAAGATTGAGTATTGAGGATTGAAAATTGAGGATTGAGGATTGAGTATTGAGGATTGAGAATTGAGGATTGAGGAGTGAGGATTGAGTATTGAGGATCGAAGATGGAGAATTGAGGATTGAGGATTGAAGATTGAGGATTGGGTATTGAGGATTGAAGAATGAGGATTGAGGATTGAGGATTGAGGATTGATGACTGAGGATTGAGGATTGAAGGTTGAATATTGATGAATGAAGATTGAGGATTGAGAATTGAAGGTCGTGGATTGCGGACGAGGACTGAGGGTTGAATATTGATGTTTGAGGTATGAGGGTTGAGGATTGAGAATTAAGAATTGAGGATTGAGGATTGAAGATTGAGGATTGGGTATTGAGGATTGAAGAATGAGGATTGAGGATTGAGGATTGAGGATTGAGGATTGAAGATTGAGTATTGAGCATTGAAGCCTGACGATTGAGGATTGAGGATTGAGGATTGAGGATTGAGGATTGAGGATGGAGGATTGAAGATTGAGTATTGAGGATTGAAGATTGAGGATCGAGGATTGAGGATTGAGGATTGAGGATTGAAGATTGAGGATTGGGGACTGAGTGTTGAGGGTTGAATGATGAGAATTGATGTTTGTGGATTCAGATATGAAGATTGCAGATTGAGTATTGAGTATTGAAAACTGTGAATTGATGATATTCTATTGAGGATTGAGAATTGACAACTGATTGTTGAGGACTGAGGTCTGAAGGTTGAGGATTCAGGATTAAGGATTCAGGTTTGAGATTTGAGGACTGAGGATTGAGGATTGTGGATTGAGGATTGAGTATTGGGGATTGAGGATTGAAGACTGAGGATTGAGGATGAGGGCTGAGGGTTGAGGATTGGGGTTTGAGGACTAAGGACGGAGGATTGAGGATTGAGAATTGAGGATTGAGGATTGAGGATTGAAGATTGAGGATTGGGTATTGAGGATCGAAGAATGAGGATTGAGGATTGAGGATTGAGGATTGAGGATTGAATATTGAGTATTGAGGATTGAAGATTGACTATTGTGGATTACGAATTGAGGATTGAGGATTGAGGATTGAGGATTGAAGATTGAGTATTGAGGATTGAAGGTTGAGGATTGTGGATTGAGGATTGAGGATTGAGGCTTGAATATTGAGGATTGGGGACTGAGCGTTGAGGGTTGAGTGATGAGAATTGATGTTTGTGGATAGGGATTTGAAGATTGCAGGGTGAGTATTGAGTACTGGAAACTGTGAATTGATGATATTCTATTGAGGATTGAGGATTGACAACTGAATGTTGAGGACTGACGGCTGAAGATTGAGGATTCAGGATTGAGGATTCAGAATTGAGGTTTGAGGACTGAGGAGTGAGGATTGAAGATTGAGTATTGAGGATTGAAGATTGAGGATTGAGGATTGAGGATTGAGGATTGAAGGTTGGGGATTGAGGATTGCGGATTGAAGATTCAGTATTGAGGATTGAAGATTCAGAATTGAGGATGAGGATTGAACATTGAGTACTGAGTGTTGAGGGTTGAGTGATGAGAATTGATGTTTGTGGATAGAGATTTGAAGATTGCAGGCTGAGTACTGAGTATTGAAAACTGTGAAATCATGATATTCTATTGAGGATTGAGGATGGACCACTGATTCTTGAGGACTGAGGGCTGAAGATTGAGGGTTCAGGATTGAGGATTCAGGATTGAGGTTTGAGGACTGAGGATTGAGGATTGAGGATTGAGGATTGAGGATTGGGGATTGAGGTTTGAGGACTGAGGATTGAGGATTGAGGATTGAGGATTGAGGATTGAGGATTGAGGATTGAGGATTGAAGACTGAGGATTGGGTATTGAGGATTGAACGTTGAGGATTGAGGATTGAGGTTTGAGTGGTGAAGATTGAGGATTGAGGATTGAGGATTGAGGATTGAGGATTGAGGATTGAACATTGAATATTGATGATTAAAGATTGAGGGTTGAGGATTGAGGGTTGTGGATTGAGGACGAGGACTGAGTGTTGAATATTGATGTCTGAGGTCTGAGGATTCAGGATTGAGAGTTGAGAATTGAGGAATGAGGATCGAAGATTGAGGATTGGGTATTGAGGATTGACGAATGAGGATTGAGGATTGCGGATTGAGGATTGAAGATTGAGTATTGAGGGTTGAAGATTGAGGATTGAGGATTGAGGATTGGGGATTGAGGATTGCGGATTGAAGATTCAGTATTGAGGATTGAAGATTCAGAATTGAGGATGAGGATTGAACATTGAGTACTGAGTGTTGAGGGTTGAGTGATGAGAATTGCTGTTTGTGGATAGAGATTTGAAGATTGCAGGCTGAGTACTGAGTATTGAAAACTGTGAAATCATGATATTCTATTGAGGATTGAGGATGGACCACTGATTCTTGAGGACTGAGGGCTGAAGATTGAGGGTTCAGGATTGAGGATTCAGGATTGAGGTTTGAGGACTGAGGATTGAGGATTGAGGATTGAGGATTGAGGATTGGGGATTGAGGTTTGAGGTCTGAGGATTGAGGATTGAGGATTGAGGATTGAGGATTGAGGATTGAGGATTGAGGATTGAAGACTGAGGATTGGGTATTGAGGATTGAACGTTGAGGATTGAGGATTGAGGTTTGAGTGGTGAAGATTGAGGATTGAGGATTGAGGATTGAGGATTGAGGATTGAGGATTGAACATTGAATATTGATGATTAAAGATTGAGGGTTGAGGATTGAGGGTTGTGGATTGAGGACGAGGACTGAGTGTTGAATATTGATGTCTGAGGTCTGAGGATTCAGGATTGAGAGTTGAGAATTGAGGAATGAGGATCGAAGATTGAGGATTGGGTATTGAGGATTGACGAATGAGGATTGAGGATTGCGGATTGAGGATTGAAGATTGAGTATTGAGGGTTGAAGATTGAGGATTGAGGATTGAGGATTGGGGATTGAGGATTGCGGATTGAAGATTCAGTATTGAGGATTGAAGATTCAGAATTGAGGATGAGGATTGAACATTGAGTACTGAGTGTTGAGGCTTGATTGATGAGAATTTATGTATCTGGATAGAGATTTGAAGATTGCAGATAGAGTATTGAGTATTGAAAACTGTGAATTGAGGATATTCTATTGAGGATTGAGGATTGACAACTGAATGTTGAGGACTGAGGGCTGAAGATTGAGGATTCAGGATTGAGGATTCAGGATTGAGGTTTGAGGACTGAGGATTGAGGATTGAGGATTGAGGATTGAGGATTGAGGATTGAGGATTGAGGATTGAAGACTGAGTATTGGGTATTGAGGATTGAACATTGAGGATTGAGGATTGAGGTTTGAGGAGTGAAGATTGAGGATTGAGGATTGAGGATTGAGGATTGAGGATTGAATATTGAGTATTGAGGATTGAAGATTGAGGATTGAGGATTGAGGGTTGAGGATTGAGGATTGAAGACTGAGGATTGGGGATTGAGCATTGACGATTGAGTATTAAGTATTGAGGATTGAGAATTGGGGATTGATGATTGAAGATAGAGTATTGAGGATTGAACATTGAGGATTGAGGAATGCGGATTGAGGATTGAAGATTGAGGGCTGAGTGTTGAGGGTAGAGTGATGAGAATTGATGTTTGTGGTTTGAGATTTGAAGATTGAAGAATGGGCATTGAGTATTGAAAACTGTGAATTGAGGATATTCTATTGTGGTTTGAGGATTGACAATTGATTGTTGAGGACTGAGGGCTGAAGATTGAGGATTTAGGATTGAGGATTCGGGATTGAGGTTTGAGGACTGAGGATTGAAGATTGAGGATTGGGTATTGAGGATTGATCATTGAGGAATGAGGATTCAGGATTGAAGATTGAATATTGATGATTGAAGATTGAGGATTGAGGATTGAGGGTTGTGGATTGAGGACGAGGACTGAGGGTTGGGTATTGATGTTTGAGGTCTGAGGATTGAGGATTGAGGATTGAGGATTGAAGATTGAGGATTGAGGGTTGAGGATTGAGGATGGAGAATGAGGGCTGAGGGTTGAGGATTGAGGTTTGAGTATTGAATCCTGAGAATCCAGGATATTCTATTGAGTATTGAGAATTGAGGATCTATGGTTGAGTATTGAGGACTGAGGATTGAGGATTGAGGATTGAGGATGAGGTCGGAGGTTTGAGGATTGAGGTTTGAGGACTGAGGACTGAGGACTGAGGATTGAGAATTGAGGATTGAGGATTGAAGATTGAATATTGATGATTGAAGATTGAGGACTGAGGATTGAGGGTTGTGGATTGAGGACGAGGACTGAGGGTTGAGTATTGATGTTTGAGGTCTGAGGATTCAGGATTGAGGTTTGAGGATTGAAGATTGAGGATTGAGGATTGAGGATTGGGGATGGAGGATGAGGGCTGAGGGTTGAGGATTGAGGTTTGAGTATTGAATCCTGAGAATTCAGGATATTCTATTGAGTATTGAGAATTGAGGATCTATGGGCGAGTATTGAGGACTGAGGACTGCGGATTGAGGATTGATGATTGAGGATTGAGGATTGAATATTGAGGATTGGGGTCTGAGGATTGAAGATTGAGGATTGAGGATTGAGTATTGAGGATTGAGGATTGAAGGTTGAGTATTCAGGATTGTAGATTGTGTATTGAGGTTTGAGGATTGAGGATTGAGGATTGAGGATTGAGGATTGAGGATTGAAGATTGAGGATTGAGGATTGAAGATTGAGAATTGAGGGTTGATTATTGAGGGTTGAGGATGAGGACTGAGGGTTGAGGACTGAGGATTGAGGATTGAAGATTGAGTATTGAGGATTGAAGATTGAGTATTAAGGATTGAAGATTGAGGATTGAGGATTGAGGATTGAGGATTGAGGATTGAATATTGAATATTGCGGATTGAAGATTGAGGATTGAGGATTGAGGATTGAGGTTTGGGGATTGAGGTTTGATGATTGAAGATTGAGGATTGAGGATTGAGGATTGAAGATTGAGGATTGGTTATTGAGGATTGAAGAATGAGGATTGAGGACTGAGGATTGCGGATTGAGGATCGAGGATTGAAGATTCAGGATTGGGTATTGAGGGTTGATCATTGAGGAATGAGGATTCAGGGTTGAAGATTGAATATTGATGATTGAAGATTGAGGATTGAGGATTGAGGGTTGTGGATTGAGGACGAGGACTGTGGGTTGGGTATTGATGTTTGAGGTCTGAGGATTGAGGATTGAGGATTGAGGATTGAAGATTGAGGATTGAGGATTGAGGATTGAGTATTGAGGATTGAAGATTGAGGATTGGGCATTGAGGATTGAAGAATGAGGATTGAGGACTGAGGATTGAGGATTGAGGATCGAGGATTGAAGATTGAGGATTGGGTATTGAGGATTGATCATTGAGGAATGAGGATTCAGGATTGAAGATTGAATATTGATGATTGAAGATTGAGGATTGAGGATTGAGGGTTGTGGATTGAGGACGAGGACTGAGGGTTGGGTATTGATGTTTGAGGTCTGATGATTGAGGATTGAGGATTGAGGATTGAAGATTGAGGATTAAGGATTGAGGATTGAGGATGGAGGATGAGGGCTGAGGGTTGAGGGTTGAGGTTTGAGTATTGAATCCTGAGAATCCAGGATATTCTATTGGGTATTGAGAATTGAGGATCTATGGTTGAGTATTGAGGACTGAGGATTGAGGATTGAGGATTCAGGATGAGGTCGGAGGTTTGAGGATTGAGGTTTGAGGACTGAGGACTGAGGACTGAGGATTGAGGATTGAGGATTGAGGATTGAGGATTGAAGGATGAGGATTGGGGATTGAGGATGCCGATCGAGGATTGAGTATTGAGGATTGAGAATTGAGGATTGAGGAGTGAGGATTGAGTATTGAGGATTGAAGATGGAGAATTGAGGATTGAGGATTGAAGATTGAGGACTGAGTGTTGAGGGTTGAGTGATGAGAATTGATGTTTGTGTATTGAGATTTGAAGACTGAATATTTGGGATTGAGTATTGAAAACTGTGAATTCAGGGTATTCTATTGAGTATTGAGGATTGACAATTGATTGTTGAGGACTGAGCGCTGAAGATTGAGGATTAAGGATTGAGGATTGGGGATTGAGGATTCAGGATTGGAGATTGATTATTGAGGTTCGAAGATTGAGGATTGAGGATTGAGGATTGAGAATTGAGAATTGAGGATGAGGACTGAGGGTTGAGGATTGAGGTTTGAGGAACGAGGATGGCGGATTGAGGATTGAGGACTGAGGATTGAGGATTGAAGATTGAGTATTGATGACTGAAGATTGAGGATTGAGGATTGAGGGTTATGGATTGAGGACGAGGACTGACGGTTGAGGATTGAGGTTTGAGGATTGAGGATTGAGGATTGAGGACTTAGGATTGAGGATTGAGGTTTGAGGACTGAGGATTGAGGATTGAGGATTGAGGATTGTGGATTGAGGATGAGGGCTGAGGGTTGAGGGTTGAGGATTGAGGGTTGAAGATTGAGGATTGGGTATTGAGGATTGAACATTGAGTATTGAGGATTGAGGACTGAGGGTTGAGGATTGAGGATTGGGGATTGAAGATTGAGTATTGAGGATTGTAAATTGAGGATTGAGGATTGAGGATTGAGAATTGAGGATTGAAGATTGAGGATTGGGGACGGAGTGTTGAGGGTTGAGTGATGAGGATTGATGTTTGTGGATAGAGATTTGAAGATTGCAGATTGAAATATTGAGTATCGAAAACTTCGAATTGATGACATTCTATTGAGGACTGAGGATTGACAGCTGATTGTTGAGGACTGAGGGCTGAAGATTGAGGATTCAGGATTGAGGATTCAGGATTGAGGTTTGAGGACTGAGGCTTGAGGATTGAGGATTGAGGATTGAGGATTGAGGACTGAGGAATGAAGATTGCAGATTGACTATTGAGTATTGAAAACTGTGAACTAAGGATATTCTATTGAGGATTGAGGGTTGACAACTGATTGTTGAGGACTGAGGGCTGGAGATTGAGGATTCAGAATTGACATTTGAGGACTGAGGATTGAGAATTGAAGACTGAGTAGAGAGGATTGAAGATTGAGGATTGAGGATTGAGGATTGATGATTGAGGATGAGGGCTGAGGGTTGAGGATTGAGGTTTGAGGACTGAGGACTGAGGATTGAGGATTGAGGATGAGGACTGAGGGTTGAGGATTGACGTTTGAGGACTGAGGACTGAGGGCTGAGGATTGAGAGTCGAGGATTGAGGATTGAGAACTGAAGATTGAGGATTGGGTATTGAGGATTGAAAAATGAGAATTGAGGATTGAGGATTGAGGATTGAGGACTGAGGATTGAGGATTGAGAATTGAGGATTGAGGATTGAAGATTGAATATTGATGATTGAAGATTGAGGATTGAGGATTGAGGGTTGTGGATTGAGGACGAGGACTGAGGGTTGAGTATTGATTTTTGAGGACTGAGGATTGTGGATTGAGGATTGAGGATTGAAGATTGAGGATTGAAGATTGAGGATAGAGGATTGAGGATTGAGGTTTGGCGAATGAGTATCGAGGATTGAATATTGAGGATTGAGGATTGAGTATTGACGATTGAGGATAAGGGCTGAGGGTTGAGGATTGAGGTTTGAGTATTAACTCCTGAGAATTCAGGATATTCTATTGAGTATTGAGGATTGAAGATTGAGGATTGAGTATTGCAGATTGAGTATAGAGGATTGAAGATTGAGGATTAAGTATTGAGGATTGAGGATTGAGCATTGAGTATTGAGGATTGAAGATTGAGAAGTGAGGATTGAGAATTGTGGATTGAGGATAGAGGATTGAGGATTGAGGATTGAGGATTGAGGATTGAGGATTGAGGATTGAGGATTGAGGATTGAGGATTGAGGATTGAGGATTGAAGAAAGAGAATTGGGGATTGAGGATTGACGATTGAGGATTGAGTATTGAGGATTGAGAATTGAGGATTGAGTAGTCACGATTGAGAATTGAGGATTGAAGTTTGAGAATTGAGGATTGAGGATTGAAGATTGAGGACTGAGTGTTGAGGGTTGAGTGATGAGGATTGATGTTTGTGGATTGAGATTTGAAGACTGAATATCTGGGATTGAGTATTGAAAACTGTGAATTCACGATATTCTATTGAGTATTGAGGATTGACAATTGATTGTTGAGGACTGAGGACTGAGGATTGAGGATTGAAGATTGAGTATTGAAGAATGAGGATTGAGGATTGAGGATTGAGGATTGAAGATTGAAGATTGAGTATTGAGTATTGAGGATTGAATATTGACGACTGAGGACTGAGGATTGAGGATTGAGGATTGAGGATTGAGGATTGAGGATTGAGGATTGAAGATTGAGTATTGAGGATTGAAGATCGAGGATTGAGGATTGAGGATTGAGGATTGAGGATTGAAGGTTGAGGATTGGGGACTGAGTATTGAGGGTTGAGTGATGAGAATTGATGTTTGTGGATAGAGATTCGAAGATTGCAGGTTGAGTATTGAGTATTGAAAGCTGTGAATTGAGGATATTCTCTTGAGGATTGAGGATTGACAACTGATTGTTGAGGACTCAGGGCTGAAGATTGAAGGTTCAGGATTGAGGATTCCGGATTGAGGTTTGAGGACTGAGGATTGAGGATTGAGGATTGACGATTGAGGATAGAGGATTGAAGATTGAGGATTGGGTATTGAGGATTGATCATTGAGGATTGAGGATTGAGGATTGAAGATTGAATATTGATGATTGAAGATTGAGGACTGAGGATTGAGGGTTGTGGATTGAGGACGAGGACTGAGGGTTGAGTATTGATGTTTGAGGTCTGAGGATTGAGGATTGAGGTTTGAGGATTGAAGATTGAGGATTGAGGATTGAGGATTGTGGATGGAGGATGAGGGCTGAGGGTTGAGGACTGAGGTTTGAGTATTGAATCCTGAGAATTCAGGATATTCTATTGAGTATTGAGAATTGAGGATCTATGGACGAGTATTGAGGACTGAGGACTGCGGATTGAGGATTGATGATTGAGGATTGAGGATTGAATATTGAGGATTGGGGTCTGAGGATTGAAGATTGAGGATTGAGGATTGAGTATTGAGGATTGAGGATTGAAGGTTGAGTATTCAGGATTGTAGATTGTGTATTGAGGTTTGAGGATTGAGGATTGAGGATTGAGGATTGAGGATTGAGGATTGAAGATTGAGGATTGAGGATTGAAGATTGAGAATTGAGGGTTGATTATTGAGGGTTGAGGATGAGGACTGAGGGTTGAGGACTGAGGATTGAGGATTGAAGATTGAGTATTGAGGATTGAAGATTGAGTATTAAGGATTGAAGATTGAGGATTGAGGATTGAGGATTGAGGATTGAGGATTGAGGATTGAGGATTGAATATTGAATATTGCGGATTGAAGATTGAGGATTGAGGATTGAGGATTGAGGTTTGGGGATTGAGGTTCGATGATTGAGGATTGAGGATTGAGGATTGAGGATTGAAGATTGAGGATTGGGTATTGAGGATTGAAGAATGAGGATTGAGGACTGAGGATTGAGGATTGAGGATCGAGGATTGAAGATTCAGGATTGGGTATTGAGGATTGATCATTGAGGAATGAGGATTCAGGATTGAAGATTGAATATTGATGATTGAAGATTGAGGATTGAGGATTGAGGGTTGTGGATTGAGGACGAGGACTGAGGGTTGATTATTGAGGTTCGAAGATTGAGGATTGAGGATTGAGGATTGAGGATTGACGATTGAGGATAGAGGATTGAAGATTGAGGATTGGGTATTGACGATTGATCATTGAGGATTGAGGATTGAGGATTGAAGATTGAATATTGATGATTGAAGATTGAGGACTGAGGATTGAGGGTTGTGGATTGAGGACGAGGACTGAGGGTTGAGTATTGATGTTTGAGGTCTGAGGATTGAGGATTGAGGTTTGAGGATTGAAGATTGAGGATTGAGGATTGAGGATTGTGGATGGAGGATGAGGGCTGAGGGTTGAGGATTGAGGTTTGAGTATTGAATCCTGAGAATTCAGGATATTCTATTGAGTATTGAGAATTGAAGATCTATGGACGAGTATTGAGGACTGAGGACTGCGGATTGAGGATTGATGATTGAGGATTGAGGATTGAATATTGAGGATTGGGGTCTGAGGATTGAAGATTGAGGATTGAGGATTGAGTATTGAGGATTGAGGATTGAAGGTTGAGTATTCAGGATTGTAGATTGTGTATTGAGGTTTGAGGATTGAGGATTGAGGATTGAGGATTGAGGATTGAGGATTGAAGATTGAGGATTGAGGATTGAAGATTGAGAATTGAGGGTTGATTATTGAGGGTTGAGGATTGAGGATTGAAGATTGAGGATTGAAGATTGAGGATAGAGGATTGAGGATTGAGGTTTAGGGAATGAGTATCGAGGATTGAATATTGAGGATTGAGGGTTGAGTATTGACGATTGAGGATAAGGGCTGAGGGTTGAGGATTGAGGTTTGAGTATTGAATCCTGAGAATTCAGGATATTCTATTGAGTATTGAGGATTGAAGATTGAGGATTGAGTATTGCAGATTGAGTATAGAGGATTGAAGGTTGAGGATTAAGTATTGAGGATTGAGGATTGAGGATTGAGTATTGAGGATTGAAGATTGAGAAGTGAGGATTGAGAATTGTGGATTGAGGATAGAGGATTGAGGATTGAGGATTGAGGATTGAGGATTGAGGATTGAGGATTGAGGATTGAGGATTGAGGATTGAGGATTGAAGAAAGAGAATTGGGGATTGAGGATTGACGATTGAGGATTGAGTATTGAGGATTGAGAATTGAGGATTGAGTAGTCACGATTGAGTATTGAGGATTGAAGATTGAGAATTGAGGATTGAGTATTGAAGATTGAGGACTGAGTGTTGAGGGTTGAGTGATGAGGATTGATGTTTGTGGATTGAGATTTGAAGACTGAATATCTGGGATTGAGTATTGAAAACTGTGAATTCAGGATATTCTATTGAGTATTGAGGATTGACAATTGATTGTTGAGGACTGAGGACTGAGGATTGAGGATTGAAGATTGAGTATTGAAGAATGAGGATTGAGGATAGAGGATTGAGGATTGAAGATTGAAGATTGAGTATTGAGTATTGAGGATTGAATATTGACGACTGAGTATTGAGGATTGAGGATTGAGGATTGAGGATTGAGGATTGAGGATTGAAGATTGAGTATTGAGGATTGAAGATCGAGGATTGAGGATTGAGGATTGAGGATTGAGGATTGAAGGTTGAGGATTGGGGACTGAGTATTGAGGGTTGAGTGATGAGAATTGATGTTTGTGGATAGAGATTTGAAGATTGCAGGTTGAGTATTGAGTATTGAAAGCTGTGAATTGAGGATATTCTCTTGAGGATTGAGGATTGACAACTGATTGTTGAGGACACAGGGCTGAAGATTGAGGGTTCAGGATTGAGGATTCAGGATTGAGGTTTGAGGACTGAGGATTGAGGATTGAGGATTGACGATTGAGGATAGAGGATTGAAGATTGAGGATTGGGTATTGAGGATTGATCATTGAGAATTGAGGATTGAGGATTGAAGATTGAATATTGATGATTGAAGATTGAGGACTGAGGATTGAGGGTTGTGGATTGAGGACGAGGACTGAGGGTTGAGTATTGATGTTTGAGGTCTGAGGATTCAGGATTGAGGTTTGAGGATTGAAGATTGAGGATTGAGGATTGAGGATTGTGGATGGAGGATGAGGGCTGAGGGTTGAGGATTGAGGTTTGAGTATTGAATCCTGAGAATTCAGGATATTCTATTGAGTATTGAGAATTGAGGATCTATGGGCGAGTATTGAGGACTGAGGACTGCGGATTGAGGATTGATGATTGAGGATTGAGGATTGAATATTGAGGATTGGGGTCTGAGGATTGAAGATTGAGGATTGAGGATTGAGTATTGAGGATTGAGGATTGAAGGTTGAGTATTCAGGATTGTAGATTGTGTATTGAGGTTCGAGGATTGAGGATTGAGGATTGAGGATTGAGGATTGAGGATTGAAGATTGAGGATTGAGGATTGAAGATTGAGAATTGAGGGTTGATTATTGAGGGTTGAGGATGAGGACTGAGGGTTGAGGACTGAGGATTGAGGATTGAAGATTGAGTATTGAGGATTGAAGATTGAGTATTAAGGATTGAAGATTGAGGATTGAGGATTGAGGATTGAGGATTGAGGATTGAATATTGAATATTGCGGATTGAAGATTGAGGATTGAGGATTGAGGATTGAGGTTTGGGGATTGAGGTTTGATGATTGAAGATTGAGGATTGAGGATTGAGGATTGAAGATTGAGGATTGGTTATTGAGGATTGAAGAATGAGGATTGAGGACTGAGGATTGCGGATTGAGGATCGAGGATTGAAGATTCAGGATTGGGTATTGAGGGTTGATCATTGAGGAATGAGGATTCAGGGTTGAAGATTGAATATTGATGATTGAAGATTGAGGATTGAGGATTGAGGGTTGTGGATTGAGGACGAGGACTGTGGGTTGGGTATTGATGTTTGAGGTCTGAGGATTGAGGATTGAGGATTGAGGATTGAAGATTGAGGATTGAGGATTGAGGATTGAGTATTGAGGATTGAAGATTGAGGATTGGGCATTGAGGATTGAAGAATGAGGATTGAGGACTGAGGATTGAGGATTGAGGATCGAGGATTGAAGATTGAGGATTGGGTATTGAGGATTGATCATTGAGGAATGAGGATTCAGGATTGAAGATTGAATATTGATGATTGAAGATTGAGGATTGAGGATTGAGGGTTGTGGATTGAGGACGAGGACTGAGGGTTGGGTATTGATGTTTGAGGTCTGAGGATTGAGGATTGAGGATTGAGGATTGAAGATTGAGGATTAAGGATTGAGGATTGAGGATGGAGGATGAGGGCTGAGGGTTGAGGGTTGAGGTTTGAGTATTGAATCCTGAGAATCCAGGATATTCTATTGGGTATTGAGAATTGAGGATCTATGGTTGAGTATTGAGGACTGAGGATTGAGGATTGAGGATTCAGGATGAGGTCGGAGGTTTGAGGATTGAGGTTTGAGGACTGAGGACTGAGGACTGAGGATTGAGGATTGAGGATTGAGGATTGAGGATTGAAGGATGAGGATTGGGGATTGAGGATGCCGATCGAGGATTGAGTATTGAGGATTGAGAATTGAGGATTGAGGAGTGAGGATTGAGTATTGAGGATTGAAGATGGAGAATTGAGGATTGAGGATTGAAGATTGAGGACTGAGTGTTGAGGGTTGAGTGATGAGAATTGATGTTTGTGTATTGAGATTTGAAGACTGAATATTTGGGATTGAGTATTGAAAACTGTGAATTCAGGGTATTCTATTGAGTATTGAGGATTGACAATTGATTGTTGAGGACTGAGCGCTGAAGATTGAGGATTAAGTATTGAGGATTGGGGATTGAGGATTCAGGATTGGAGATTGATTATTGAGGTTCGAAGATTGAGGATTGAGGATTGAGGATTGAGAATTGAGAATTGAGGATGAGGACTGAGGGTTGAGGATTGAGGTTTGAGGAACGAGGATGGCGGATTGAGGATTGAGGACTGAGGATTGAGGATTGAAGATTGAGTATTGATGACTGAAGATTGAGGATTGAGGATTGAGGATTGATGATTGAGGATGAGGGCTGAGGGTTGAGGATTGAGGTTTGAGGACTGAGGACTGAGGATTGAGGATTGAGGATGAGGACTGAGGGTTGAGGATTGACGTTTGAGGACTGAGGACTGAGGGCTGAGGATTGAGAGTCGAGGATTGAGGATTGAGAACTGAAGATTGAGGATTGGGTATTGAGGATTGAAAAATGAGAATTGAGGATTGAGGATTGAGGATTGAGGACTGAGGATTGAGGATTGAGAATTGAGGATTGAGGATTGAAGATTGAATATTGATGATTGAAGATTGAGGATTGAGGATTGAGGGTTGTGGATTGAGGACGAGGACTGAGGGTTGAGTATTGATTTTTGAGGACTGAGGATTGTGGATTGAGGATTGAGGATTGAAGATTGAGGATTGAAGATTGAGGATAGAGGATTGAGGATTGAGGTTTGGCGAATGAGTATCGAGGATTGAATATTGAGGATTGAGGATTGAGTATTGACGATTGAGGATAAGGGCTGAGGGTTGAGGATTGAGGTTTGAGTATTGAATCCTGAGAATTCAGGATATTCTATTGAGTATTGAGGATTGAAGATTGAGGATTGAGTATTGCAGATTGAGTATAGAGGATTGGAGATTGAGGATTAAGTATTGAGGATTGAGGATTGAGGATTGAGTATTGAGGATTGAAGATTGAGAAGTGAGGATTGAGAATTGTGGATTGAGGATAGAGGATTGAGGATTGAGGATTGAGGATTGAGGATTGAGGATTGAGGATTGAGGATTGAGGATTGAGGATTGAGGATTGAGGATTGAAGAAAGAGAATTGGGGATTGAGGATTGACGATTGAGGATTGAGTATTGAGGATTGAGAATTGAGGATTGAGTAGTCACGATTGAGAATTGAGGATTGAAGTTTGAGAATTGAGGATTGAGGATTGAAGATTGAGGACTGAGTGTTGAGGGTTGAGTGATGAGGATTGATGTTTGTGGATTGAGATTTGAAGACTGAATATCTGGGATTGAGTATTGAAAACTGTGAATTCACGATATTCTATTGAGTATTGAGGATTGACAATTGATTGTTGAGGACTGAGGACTGAGGATTGAGGATTGAAGATTGAGTATTGAAGAATGAGGATTGAGGATTGAGGATTGAGGATTGAAGATTGAAGATTGAGTATTGAGTATTGAGGATTGAATATTGACGGCTGAGGACTGAGGATTGAGGATTGAGGATTGAGGATTGAGGATTGAGGATTGAGGATTGAAGATTGAGTATTGAGGATTGAAGATCGAGGATTGAGGATTGAGGATTGAGGATTGAGGATTGAAGGTTGAGGATTGGGGACTGAG
The DNA here is from genome assembly GCF_051401765.1 of Calliopsis andreniformis. NCBI lineage: Eukaryota > Metazoa > Arthropoda > Insecta > Hymenoptera > Andrenidae > Calliopsis > Calliopsis andreniformis. The sequence goes on along the minus strand of NW_027480461.1, from coordinate 4,183,597 downwards.
TATTGAGGGTTGAGTGATGAGAATTGATGTTTGTGGATAGAGATTCGAAGATTGCAGGTTGAGTATTGAGTATTGAAAGCTGTGAATTGAGGATATTCTCTTGAGGATTGAGGATTGACAACTGATTGTTGAGGACTCAGGGCTGAAGATTGAAGGTTCAGGATTGAGGATTCCGGATTGAGGTTTGAGGACTGAGGATTGAGGATTGAGGATTGACGATTGAGGATAGAGGATTGAAGATTGAGGATTGGGTATTGAGGATTGATCATTGAGGATTGAGGATTGAGGATTGAAGATTGAATATTGATGATTGAAGATTGAGGACTGAGGATTGAGGGTTGTGGATTGAGGACGAGGACTGAGGGTTGAGTATTGATGTTTGAGGTCTGAGGATTGAGGATTGAGGTTTGAGGATTGAAGATTGAGGATTGAGGATTGAGGATTGTGGATGGAGGATGAGGGCTGAGGGTTGAGGACTGAGGTTTGAGTATTGAATCCTGAGAATTCAGGATATTCTATTGAGTATTGAGAATTGAGGATCTATGGACGAGTATTGAGGACTGAGGACTGCGGATTGAGGATTGATGATTGAGGATTGAGGATTGAATATTGAGGATTGGGGTCTGAGGATTGAAGATTGAGGATTGAGGATTGAGTATTGAGGATTGAGGATTGAAGGTTGAGTATTCAGGATTGTAGATTGTGTATTGAGGTTTGAGGATTGAGGATTGAGGATTGAGGATTGAGGATTGAGGATTGAAGATTGAGGATTGAGGATTGAAGATTGAGAATTGAGGGTTGATTATTGAGGGTTGAGGATGAGGACTGAGGGTTGAGGACTGAGGATTGAGGATTGAAGATTGAGTATTGAGGATTGAAGATTGAGTATTAAGGATTGAAGATTGAGGATTGAGGATTGAGGATTGAGGATTGAGGATTGAGGATTGAGGATTGAATATTGAATATTGCGGATTGAAGATTGAGGATTGAGGATTGAGGATTGAGGTTTGGGGATTGAGGTTCGATGATTGAGGATTGAGGATTGAGGATTGAGGATTGAAGATTGAGGATTGGGTATTGAGGATTGAAGAATGAGGATTGAGGACTGAGGATTGAGGATTGAGGATCGAGGATTGAAGATTCAGGATTGGGTATTGAGGATTGATCATTGAGGAATGAGGATTCAGGATTGAAGATTGAATATTGATGATTGAAGATTGAGGATTGAGGATTGAGGGTTGTGGATTGAGGACGAGGACTGAGGGTTGGGTATTGATGTTTGAGGTCTGAGGATTGAGGATTGAGGATTGAGGATTGAAGATTGAGGATTGAGGATTGAGGATTGAGTATTGAGGATTGAAGATTGAGGATTGGGCATTGAGGATTGAAGAATGAGGATTGAGGACTGAGGATTGAGGATTGAGGATCGAGGATTGAAGATTGAGGATTGGGTATTGAGGATTGATCATTGAGGAATGAGGATTCAGGATTGAAGATTGAATATTGATGATTGAATATTGGGGATTGAGGATTGAGGGTTGTGGATTGAGGACGAGGACTGAGGGTTGGGTATTGATGTTTGAGGTCTGAGGATTGAGGATTGAGGATTGAGGATTGAAGATTGAGGATTGAGGATTGAGGATTGAGGATGGAGGATGAGGGCTGAGGGTTGAGGGTTGAGGTTTGAGTATTGAATCCTGAGAATCCAGGATATTCTATTGAGTATTGAGAATTGAGGATCTATGGTTGAGTATTGAGGACTGAGGATTGAGGATTGAGGATTGAGGATGAGGTCGGAGGTTTGAGGATTGAGGCTTGAGGACTGAGGACTGAGGACTGAGGATTGAGGATTGAGGATTGAGGATTGAGGATTGAAGGATGAGGGTTGGGGATTGAGGATGTCGATTGAGGATTGAGTATTGAGGATTGAGAATTGAGGATTGAGGAGTGAGGAATGAGTATTGAGGATTGAAGATGGAGAATTGAGGATTGAGGATTGAAGATTGAGGACTGAGTGTTGAGGGTTGAGTGATGAGAATTGATGTTTGTGTATTGAGATTTGAAGACTGAATATTTGGGATTGAGTATTGAAAACTGTGAATTCAGGGTATTCTATTGAGTATTGAGGATTGACAATTGATTGTTGAGGACTGAGCGCTGAAGATTGAGGATTAAGGATTGAGGATTGGGGATTGAGGATTCAGGATTGGAGATTGATTATTGAGGTTCGAAGATTGAGGATTGAGGATTGAGGATTGAGAATTGAGAATTGAGGATGAGGACTGAGGGTTGAGGATTGAGGTTTGAGGAACGAGGATGGCGGATTGAGGATTGAGGACTGAGGATTGAGGATTGAAGATTGAGTATTGATGACTGAAGATTGAGGATTGAGGATTGAGGGTTATGGATTGAGGACGAGGACTGACGGTTGAGGATTGAGGTTTGAGGATTGAGGATTGAGGATTGAGGACTTAGGATTGAGGATTGAGGTTTGAGGACTGAGGATTGAGGATTGAGGATTGAGGATTGAGGACTGAGGATGAGGGCTGAGGGTTGAGGATTGAGGATTGAGGGTTGAAGATTGAGGATTGGGTATTGAGGATTGAACATTGAGTATTGAGTATTGAGGACTGAGGGTTGAGGATTGAGGATTGGGGATTGAAGATTGAGTATTGTGGATTGAAAATTGAGGATTGAGGATTGAGGATTGAGAATTGAGGATTGAAGATTGAGGATTGGGGACGGAGTGTTGAGGGTTGAGTGATGAGGATTGATGTTTGTGGATAGAGATTTGAAGATTGCAGATTGAAATATTGAGTATCGAAAACTTCGAATTGATGACATTCTATTGAGGACTGAGGATTGACAGCTGATTGTTGAGGACTGAGGGCTGAAGATTGAGGATTGAGGATTGAGGATTGAGGATTGAGGACTGAGGAATGAAGATTGCAGATTGAGTATTGAGTATTGAAAACTGTGAACTAAGGATATTCTATTGAGGATTGAGTGTTGACAACTGATGGTTGAGGACTGAGGGCTGGAGATTGAGGATTCAGAATTGACATTTGAGGACTGAGGATTGAGAATTGAAGACTGAGTAGAGAGGATTGAAGATTGAGGATTGAGGATTGAGGATTGATGATTGAGGATGAGGGCTGAGGGTTGAGGATTGAGGTTTGAGGACTGAGGACTGAGGATTGAGGATTGAGGATGAGGACTGAGGGTTGAGGATTGAGGTTTGAGGACTGAGGACTGAGGGCTGAGGATTGAGAGTCGAGGATTGAGGATTGAGAAGTGAAGATTGAGGATTGGGTATTGAGGATTGAAAAATGAGAATTGAGGATTGAGGAATGAGGATTGAGGACTGAGGATTGAGGATTGAGAATTGAGGATTGAGGATTGAAGATTGAATATTGATGATTGAAGATTGAGGATTGAGGATTGAGGGTTGTGGATTGAGGACGAGGACTGAGGGTTGAGTATTGATTTTTGAGGACTGAGGATTGTGGATTGAGGATTGAGGATTGAAGATTGAGGATTGAATATTGAGGATAGAGGATTGAGGATTGAGGTTTGGGGAATGAGTATCGAGGATTGAATATTGAGGATTGAGGATTGAGTATTGACGATTGAGGATAAGGGCTGAGGGTTGAGGATTGAGGTTTGCGTATTGAATCCTGAGAATTCAGGATATTCTATTGAGTATTGAGGATTGAAGATTGAGGATTGAGTATTGCAGATTGAGTATAGAGGATTGAAGATTGAGGATTAAGTATTGAGGATTGAGGATTGAGGATTGAGTATTGAGGATTGAAGATTGAGAAGTGAGGATTAAGAATTGTGGATTGAGGATAGAGGATTGGTGATTGAGGATTGAGGATTGAGGATTGAGGATTGAGGATTGAGGATTGAGGATTGAGGATTGAGGATTGAGGATTGAAGAAAGAGAATTGGGGATTGAGGATTGACGATTGAGGATTGAGTATTGAGGATTGAGAATTGAGGATTGAGTAGTCACGATTGAGTATTGAGGATTGAAGATTGAGAATTGAGGATTGAGTATTGAAGATTGAGAACTGAAGATTGAGGATTGGGTATTGAGGATTGAAAAATGAGAATTGAGGATTGAGGAATGAGGATTGAGGACTGAGGATTGAGGATTGAGAATTGAGGATTGAGGATTGAAGATTGAATATTGATGATTGAAGATTGAGGATTGAGGATTGAGGGTTGTGGATTGAGGACGAGGACTGAGGGTTGAGTATTGATTTTTGAGGACTGAGGATTGTGGATTGAGGATTGAGGATTGAAGATTGAGGATTGAATATTGAGGATAGAGGATTGAGGATTGAGGTTTGGGGAATGAGTATCGAGGATTGAATATTGAGGATTGAGGATTGAGTATTGACGATTGAGGATAAGGGCTGAGGGTTGAGGATTGAGGTTTGCGTATTGAATCCTGAGAATTCAGGATATTCTATTGAGTATTGAGGATTGAAGATTGAGGATTGAGTATTGCAGATTGAGTATAGAGGATTGAAGATTGAGGATTAAGTATTGAGGATTGAGGATTGAGGATTGAGTATTGAGGATTGAAGATTGAGAAGTGAGGATTGAGAATTGTGGATTGAGGATAGAGGATTGGTGATTGAGGATTGAGGATTGAGGATTGAGGATTGAGGATTGAGGATTGAGGATTGAGGATTGAAGAAAGAGAATTGGGGATTGAGGATTGACGATTGAGGATTGAGTATTGAGGATTGAGAATTGAGGATTGAGTAGTCACGATTGAGTATTGAGGATTGAAGATTGAGAATTGAGGGTTGAGGATTGAAGATTGAGGACTGAGTGTTGAGGGTTGAGTGATGAGGATTGATGTTTGTGGATTGAGATTTGAAGACTGAATATCTGGGATTGAGTATTGAAAACTGTGAATTCAGGATATTCTATTGAGTATTGAGGATTGACAATTGATTGTTGAGGACTGAGGACTGAGGATTGAGGATTGAAGATTGAGTATTGAAGAATGAGGATTGAGGATTGAGGATTGAGGATTGAAGATTGAAGATTGAGTATTGAGTATTGAGGATTGAATATTGACGACTGAGGACTGAGGATTGAGGATTGAGGACTGAGGATTGAGGATTGAGGATTGAGGATTGAAGATTGAGTATTGAGGATTGAAGATCGAGGATTGAGGATTGAGGATTGAGGATTGAGGATTGAAGGTTGAGGATTGGAGACTGAGTATTGAGGGTTGAGTGATGAGAATTGATGTTTGTGGATAGAGATTCGAAGATTGCAGGTTGAGTATTGAGTATTGAAAGCTGTGAATTGAGGATATTCTCTTGAGGATTGAGGATTGACAACTGATTGTTGAGGACTCAGGGCTGAAGATTGAGGGTTCAGGGTTGAGGATTCAGGATTGAGGTTTGAGGACTGAGGATTGAGGATTGAGGATTGACGATTGAGGATAGAGGATTGAAGATTGCGGATTGGGTATTGAGGATTGATCATTGAGGATTGAGGATTGAGGATTGATGATTGAATATTGATGATTGAAGATTGAGGACTGAGGATTGAGGGTTGTGGATTGAGGACGAGGACTGAGGGTTGAGTATTGATGTTTGAGGTCTGAGGATTGAGGATTGAGGATTGAGGATTGAAGATTGAGGATTGAGGATTGAGGATTGAGGATTGAGGATCGAGAATTGAGAATTGAGAATTGAGGATGAGGACTGAGGGTTGAGGATTGAGGTTTGAGAAATTAGGATTGTGGATTGAGGATTGAGGATTGAGGTTTGTGGATTGAGGTTTGATGATTGAGGATAGAGGATTGAGTATTGAGGATTGAAGGTTGAGGATTGGGTATTGAGGATTGAAGAATGAGGATTGAGGACTGAGGATTGAGGATTGAGGATCGAGGATTGAAGATTGAGGATTGGGTATTGAGGATTGATCATTGAGGAATGAGGATTCAGGATTGAAGATTGAATATTGATGATTGAAGATTGAGGATTGAGGATTGAGGGTTGTGGATTGAGGACGAGGACTGAGGGTTGGGTATTGATGCTTGAGGTCTGAGGATTGAGGATTGAGGATTGAGGATTGAAGATTGAGGATTGAGGATTGAGGATTGAGGATTGAGGATTGAAGATTGAATATTGAGGATTGAAGACTCAGGATTGAGGATTGAGGATTGAGGATGGAGGATGAGGGCTGAGGGTTGAGGATTGAGGTTGGGTGTTGAATCCTGAGAATTCAGGATATTCTATTGAGTATTGAGAATTGGGGATTGATGGTTGAGTATTGAGGATTGAGGATTGAGGATTAAAGATTGAGGATTGGGGACTGAGTGTTGAGGGTTAAGTGATGAGAATTGATGTTTGTGGAGAGACATTTGAAGATTGCAGATTGAGTAATGAGTATTGAAAGGTGTGAATTGATGATATTCTATTGAGGATTGAGAATTGACGACTGATTGTTGAGGACTGAGGTCTGAAGACTGAGGATTCAGGATTGTGAATTCAGGATTGAGGTTTGAGGACTGAGAATTGAGGATTGGGTATTGAGAATTGAGGATTGAGGATTGAGGATTGAGGATTGAAGATTGAGGATTGGGTATTGCGGATTGAACATTGAGGATTGAGGATTGAGGATTGAGGATTGAGTATTGAGGACTGAAGATTGAATATTGATGATTGAAGATTGAGGATTGAGGATTGAGTGTTGTGGATTGAGGACGAGGACTGAGGGTTGAGTATTGATGTTTGAGGTCTGAGGATTGAGGATTCAGGATTGATGTTTGTGGATTGAGGATTGAAGATTGAGGACAGGCGATTGAGGATTGAAGATTGAGGATTATGGATTGAGGATTGGGGATTGAGGATGTAGGATTGGAGATTGATTATTGAGGATTGATGATTGAGGATTGAGGATTGAGGATTGAGGATTGAGAATTGAGAATTGAGGATGAAGACTGAGGGTTGAGGATTGAGGTTTGAGGAACGACGATTGAGGAATGAGGATTGAGGACTAAGGATTGACGATTGAGTATTGAAGATTGAGGATTGATGACTGAGGAATGACGACTGAGGGTTGAGGATTGAGGATTGATGATTGAGGATTGAGGATTGAGGATTGAGGATTGAGGATTGAAGATTGAGTATTGAGTATTGAAGTTTGAGGATTGTGGATTGAGGATTGAGGATTGAGGATTGAATATTGAAGATTGAGTATTGATGCCTGAGGATTGAGGATTGAGGATTGAGGATTGAAGATTGAATATTGAGGATTGAAGATTCAGGATTGAGGATTGACGATTGAGTATGGAGGATGAGGGCTGAGGGTTGAGGATTGAAGTTTCAGTATTGAATCCTGAGAATTCAGGATATTCTAATGAGTATTGAGAGTTGAGGATTGATGGTTGAGTATTGAGGATTGAGCATTGAAGATTGAGTATTGAAGATTGAGGCTTGATGATTGAGGATTGAGGATTGGGGATTGAGGATTGAGGAATGAGTATTGAAGATTGAGGATTGATGATTGAGGATTGAGGATTGAGGATTGGGGATTGAGGATTGAAGATTGAGGATTGGGTATTGAGGATTGATCATTGAGGAATGAGGATTCAGGATTGAAGATTGAATATTGATGATTGAAGATTGAGGATTGAGGATTGAGGATTGAGGATTGATGATTGAGGATGAGGGCTGAGGGTTGAGGATTGAGGTTTGAGGACTGAGGACTGAGGATTGAGGATTGAGGATGAGGACTGAGGGTTGAGGATTGAGGTTTGAGGACTGAGGACTGAGGGCTGAGGATTGAGAGTCGAGGATTGAGGATTGAGAACTGAAGATTGAGGATTGGGTATTGAGGATTGAAAAATGAGAATTGAGGATTGAGGAATGAGGATTGAGGACTGAGGATTGAGGATTGAGAATTGAGGATTGAGGATTGAAGATTGAATATTGATGATTGAAGATTGAGGATTGAGGATTGAGGGTTGTGGATTGAGGACGAGGACTGAGGGTTGAGTATTGATTTTTGAGGACTGAGGATTGTGGATTGAGGATTGAGGATTGAAGATTGAGGATTGAATATTGAGGATAGAGGATTGAGGATTGAGGTTTGGGGAATGAGTATCGAGGATTGAATATTGAGGATTGAGGATTGAGTATTGACGATTGAGGATAAGGGCTGATGGTTGAGGATTGAGGTTTGCGTATTGAATCCTGAGAATTCAGGATATTCTATTGAGTATTGAGGATTGAAGATTGAGGATTGAGTATTGCAGATTGAGTATAGAGGATTGAAGATTGAGGATTAAGTATTGAGGATTGAGGATTGAGGATTGAGTATTGAGGATTGAAGATTGAGAAGTGAGGATTGAGAATTGTGGATTGAGGATAGAGGATTGAGGATTGAGGATTGAGGATTGAGGATTGAGGATTGAGGATTGAGGATTGAGGATTGAGGATTGAGGATTGAGGATTGAAGAAAGAGAATTGGGGATTGAGGATTGACGATTGAGGATTGAGTATTGAGGATTGAGAATTGAGGATTGAGTAGTCACGATTGAGTATTGAGGATTGAAGATTGAGAATTGAGGATTGAGGATTGAAGATTGAGGACTGAGTGTTGAGGGTTGAGTGATGAGGATTGATGTTTGTGGATTGAGATTTGAAGACTGAATATCTGGGATTGAGTATTGAAAACTGTGAATTCAGGATATTCTATTGAGTATTGAATATTGACAATTGATTGTTGAGGACTGAGGACTGAGGATTGAGGATTGAAGATTGAGTATTGAAGAATGAGGATTGAGGATTGAGGATTGAGGATTGAAGATTGAAGATTGAGTATTGAGTATTGAGGATTGAATATTGACGACTGAGGACTGAGGATTGAGGATTGAGGACTGAGGATTGAGGATTGAGGATTGAGGATTGAAGATTGAGTATTGAGGATTGAAGATCGAGGATTGAGGATTGAGGATTGAGGATTGAGGATTGAAGGTTGAGGATTGGGGACTGAGTATTGAGGGTTGAGTGATGAGAATTGATGTTTGTGGATAGAGATTCGAAGATTGCAGGTTGAGTATTGAGTATTGAAAGCTGTGAATTGAGGATATTCTCTTGAGGATTGAGGATTGACAACTGATTGTTGAGGACTCAGGGCTGAAGATTGAGGGTTCAGGATTGAGGATTCAGGATTGAGGTTTGAGGACTGAGGATTGAGGATTGAGGATTGACGATTGAGGATAGAGGATTGAAGATTGAGGATTGGGTATTGAGGATTGATCATTGAGGATTGAGGATTGAGGATTGAAGATTGAATATTGATGATTGAAGATTGAGGACTGAGGATTGAGGGTTGTGGATTGAGGACGAGGACTGAGGGTTGAGTATTGATGTTTGAGGTCTGAGGATTGAGGATTGAGGATTGAGGATTGAAGATTGCGGATTGAGGATTGAGGATTGAGGATTGAGGATCGAGAATTGAGAATTGAGGATGAGGACTGAGGGTTGAGGATTGAGGTTTGAGAAATTAGGATTGTGGATTGAGGATTGAGGATTGAGGTTTGTGGATTGAGGTTTGATGATTGAGGATAGAGGATTCAGTATTGAGGATTGAAGGTTGAGGATTGGGTATTGAGGATTGAAGAATGAGGATTGAGGACTGAGGATTGAGGATTGAGGGTTGAGGATTGAAGATTGAGTATTGAGGATTGAAGATTGAGGATTGAGGATTGAGTATTGAAGATTGAAGATTGAGTATTGAGGATAGAAGACTGACGATTGAGGATTGAGGATTGAGTATTGAAGACTGAGGATTGAGGATTGAGGAATGAGGATTGAGTGATGAGAATTGATGTTTGTGGATAGAGATTCGAAGATTGCAGGTTGAGTATTGAGTATTGAAAGCTGTGAATTGAGGATATTCTCTTGAGGATTGAGGATTGACAACTGATTGTTGAGGACTCAGGGCTGAAGATTGAGGGTTCAGGATTGAGGATTCAGGACTGAGGGTTGTGTATTGATGTTTGAGGTCTAAGGATTGAGGATTGAGGATTGAGAATTGAGGATCGAGGATTGAGGATTGAGGATTGAGGATTGAGGATTGAAGATTGAGGATTGGGGATAGAGGATTGACGATTGAGGGCTGAGTATTGAGGATTGTGAATTGAGCATTGAGGACTGAAGTTTGAGTATTGAGGAATGAAGATTGAGCATTGAGGATTGTGGATGAGGGCTGAGGGTTGAGGATTGAGGTTTGAGGACTGAGGACTGAAGATTGAGGACTGAGGATTGAGGATTGAGGATTGAGAATTGAGGATTGAGGATTGAGGATTGAGAATTGAGGACTGAGGATTGAGGATTGAAGATTGAGGATTGGGTATTGAGTATTGAAGAATGAGCATTGAGGATTGAGGATTGAGGATTGAGGATTGAGGATTGAAGATTGAGGAGTGGGTACCGAGGATTGAAGAATGAGGATTGAGGATTGAGGATTGAGGATTGAGGATTGAAGATTGAGTATTGAGGACTGAAGATTGACGATTGAGGGTTGAGGGTTGAGGATTGAAGATTGAGTATTGAGGATTGAAGATTGAGGATTGAGGATTGAGTATTGAAGATTGAAGATTGAGTATTGAGGATAGAAGACTGACGATTGAGGATTGAGGATTGAGTATTGAAGACTGAGGATTGAGGATTGAGGAATGAGGATTGAGGATTGAGGATTCAGTATTGAGTATTGAAGATTGAGGATTAATGATTGAGTATTGAGAATTGAGGATTGACTGTTGACTATTGAGGATTGGCAATTGAGGGTTGTGTGTTGAATATTGAGTATTGAGGATTGAAGATTGAGGATTGAGGATTGAGGATTGAGGACTGAGGATTGAAGATTGAGTATTGTGGATTGAAGAATAAGGGTTGAGGATTGAGGACGAAGTCTGACGGTTGAGGACTGAGGACTGACAATTGTGGGTTGAGAATTGAGGATTGAGGATTCAGCATTGAAGGTTTAGGATTGGTTATTGAGGATTGAACAGTGAGGATTGAGGATTGAGGATTGAGGATTGAAGATTGAGGATTGAGTACTGAGGATTGATGGTTGAGTATTGAGGATTGATGGTTGATGGTTGTGTGTTGAATATTGAGGATGGAGGATTCAGGATTGAGGATTGAGGATTGAGGATTGAAGATTGAGTATTGCGAATTGAGGATTGATGGTTGAGTATTGAGGATTGATGGCTGAGGGTTGTGTGTTGAATGTTGAGTATAGAGGATTGAGGATTGAGGATTGAGAATTGAGGATTGAAGATTGAGTATTGATGATTGAAGGTTGAGGATTGAGGATTGAGTTTGAGTATTGAGGACGAGTACTGACGGTTGAGGATTGATGTTTGAGGATTGAGGATTGAGGATAGAGGACTGCGGACTGAGGATAGAGGATGGATCATTGAGGATTGAAGATTGAGGACTGGGGAATGTGGATTGAAGGTTGAGGATTAAGGATTGAGGATTGGGGATTGAGGATCTAGGGTTGGAGATTGATTATTGAGGATTGAAGATTGAGGATTGAGGATTGAGGATTGAGGATTGATAATTGAGAATTGAGGATGAGGACTGAGGTTTGAGGATTGAGGTTATAGGAATGAGGATTGAGGATTGAGGATTGAGGATTGAGGATTGAGGATTGAGGATTGAGGATTGAGGATTGAGGATTGAGGATTGAAGAAGGAGGATTGAGGATTGAGGATTGAGGAATGAGTATTGAGGATTAAGGATTGGGGATTGAGGATTGGGTGTTGAGGGTTGAGGATTGAAGATTGAGGATTGAGGATTGAGGATTGAGGATTGAGGATTGAACATTGAGGACTGAGTGTTGAGGGTTGAGTAATGGGAATTGGTGTTTGTGGATAGAGGTTTGAAGATTGCAGATTGAGTATTGAGTATTGAAAACTGTGAACTGAGGATATTCTATTGACGATTGAGGATTGACAACTGATTGTTGAGGACTGAGGGCCGCAGATTGAGGATTCAGGATTGAGGATTCAGAATTGAGGTTTGAGGACTGAGGATTGAGGATTGAACATTGAGTACTGAGGATTGAAGATTGAGGATTGAGGATTGAGGATTGAGGATTGAGGATGAGGGCTGAGGCTTGAGGATTGAGGTTTGAGGACTGAGAACTGAGGATTGAGGATTGAGAATTGACGAATAAGGATTGAGGATTGAAGATTGAGGATTGGGTATTGAGGATTGAAGAATGAGGACTGAGGATTGAGGATTGAGGATTGAGTGTTGAGGATTGATGATTGAGCATTGAGAGTTGAAGACTGATGATTGAGGATTGAGGATCGAGGATTGAGGATTGAGGATTGAGGATTGAAGATTGAGTATTGAGGATTGAGGATTGAGGATTGAGGATTGAGGATTGAGGACTGAGGATTGAAGATTGAGGATTGAGGATTGAGGATGAGGGCTGAGGGTTGAGGATTGAGGTTTGAGGACTGAGGACCGAAGATCGAGGGTTGAGAATTGAGGATTGAGGATTGAGGTTTGAAGATTGAGGATTGGGTAATGAGGATTAAAGAACGCGGATTGAGGATTGAGGTTTGAGGATTGAGGATTGAAGATTGAGTATTGAGGATTGAAGACTGACGATTGAGGACTGAGAATTGGGGACTGAGGATTGAGGATTGAAGATTGAGGATTGGGTATTGAGGATTGAAAAATGACGATTGAGGATTGAGGATTGAGGATTGAGGATTGAGGATTGAAGATTGAGTATTGAGACTGAAGATTGAGGGTTGAGGATTGAGGATTGAAGATTGAGGATTTGGGACTAAGGATTGAAGATTGAGGATCGAGGATTGAGGATTGAGGATTGAAGATTGAGGATTGACGCTTGAGGATTGAGGGTTGAGAATGGAGGACTGATGGTTGAGTATTGAGGATTGATGGTTGAGGGTTGTGTGTTGAGTATTGAGGATGGAGGATTCAGGATTGAGGATTGAGGATTGAGGATTGAAGATTGAGTGTTGCGAATTGAGGATTGATGGTTGAGTATTAAGGATTGATGGTTGAGGGTTGTGTGTTGAATGTTGATGATGGAGGATTGAGGATTGAGGATTGAGAATTGAGGATTGAAGACTGAGTATTGATGATTGAAGATTGAGGATTGAAGATTGAGGTTTGAGATTTGAGGACTGAGGACTGAGGATTGAGGATTGAGGATTGAGGATTGAGAATTGAGGATTGAGGATTGAGGATTGAAGATTGAGGATTGGGTATTGAGGATTGAGGATTGAGGATTGAGGATTGAGGATTGAGGATTGAGGACTGAGGTTTGAAGATTGAGGATTGAGGATTGAGGATGAGGACTGAGGGTTGAGTATTGATGTTTGAGGTCCGAGGATTGAGGATTGAGGATTGAGAATTGAGGATTGAGTAATGAGGATTGAAGATTGAGGATTGGGTATTGGGGATTGAAGAATGAGTATTGAGGATTGAGGATTGAGGATTGGGGACTGAGTGTTGAGGGTTGAGTGATGAGAATTGACGTTTGCGGATAGAGATTTGAAGATTGCAGATTGAGTATTGAGTACTGAAAGGTGTGAATTGATGATATTCTATTGAGGATTGAGAATAGATTGTTGAGGACTGAGGTATGAAGATTGAGGATTCAGGATTGAGGATTCAGGATTGAGGTTTGAGGACTGAGAATTGAGGATTGAGGATTGAGGATTGAGGATTGAGGATTGAGAATTGAGGAATGAGGATTGATCATTGAGGATTTAGGATTGAATATTGATGATTGGGTATTGCGGGTTGAACATTGAGGATTGAGGATTGAGGATTGAGGATTGATGGTTGAGGATTGAAGATTGAATATTGATGATTGAAGATTGAGGATTGAGGATTGAGGGTTGTGGATTGAGGACGAGGACTGAGGGCTGTGTATTGATGTTTGAGGTCTGAGGATTGAGGATTGAGGATTGAGATTTGAGGATTGAGGATTGAGGATTGAAGATTGAGGATTGGGTATTGAGGATTGAGGAATGAGGATTGAGGATTGAGGATTGAGGATTGAGGACTAAAGAATGAGGATTGAAGATTGAGTATTGAGGATTGAAGATTAAGTATTGGGGATTGAGGATTGAGGATTGAGGATTGAGGATTGAGGATTGAAGATTGAGTATTGAGGATTGAAGATTGAGGATTGAGGATTCAAGATTGAGGATTTGGGATTGACGATTGACGATTGAGGATTGAGTATTGAGGATTGAGGATTGTAGATTGAGTATTGAGGATTGAAGATTGAGGATTGAGGATGGAGGATTGAGGACTGAGGATTGAGGATAGAAGATTGAGTATTGACATTGAAGATTGAGGATTGAGGGCTGAGGATGTAGGATTGAACAGAGAGGACTGAGTGTTGAGGATTGAGTGTTGAGAATTGATGCTTGAGGATCGAGATTTGATTATTGAATATTGTGGATTGAGTATTGAACCATGAGAACTCAGGATGTTCTATTGAGTATTGAGAATTGAGGATTGATGGTTGAGTATTGAGCATTGAGGATTGAGGATTGAGTATTGAAGATTGAAGATTGATGATTGAGGATTGAGGACTGAGGCTTGAGGATTGAGGATTGAGCATTGAGGATTGAAGATAGAGGACTGGCGATTGAGGACTGAAGTTTGAGGATTAAGCATCGAGGATTGGGGATTGAGGATGTAGGATTGGATATTGATTATTGAGGATTGAATGTTGAGGATTGAGGATTAAGGATTGAGAATTGAGAATTGAGGATGAGGACTGACGGTTGAGGATTGAGGTTTGAGGAACGAGGGTTGAGGATTGAGGATTGAGGATTGAGGATTGAGGATTGAGAATTGGGGACTGAGGATTGAGGATTGAAGATTGAGGATTGGCTATTGAGGATTGAAAAATGAGGATTGAGGTTTGAGGATTGAGGATTGAGGATTGAAGATTGAGTATTGAGACTGAAGATTGATTGTTGAGGATTGAGGATTGAAGATTGAGGATTTGGGACTAAGGATTGAAGATTGAGGATCGAGGATTGAGGATTGAGGATTGAAGATTGAGGATTGACGCTTGAGGATTGAGGGTTTAGGATGGAGGATTGATGGTTGAGTATTGAGGATTGATGGTTGAGGGTTGTGTGTTGAATATTGCGGATGGAGGATTCAGGATTGAGGATTGAGGATTGAGGATTGAAGATTGAGTGTTGCGAATTGGGGATTGATGGTTGAGTATTAAGGATTGATGGTTGAGGGTTGTGTGTTGAATCTTGATGATGGAGGATTGAGGATTGAGGATTGAGAATTGAGGATTGAAGATTGAGTATTGATGATTGAAGATTGAAGATTGAAGATTGAGGTTTGAGTTTTGAGGACTGAGGACTGAGGATTGAGGATTGAGGATTGAGGACTAAGGATTGAAGATTGAGGATTGGGTATTGAGGATTGAGGATTGAGGATTGATCTTTGAGGATTTGGGACTGAAGATTGAGGATTGGGTATTGCGGGTTGAACATTGAGGATTGAGGATTGAGGATTGAGGATTGACGGTTGAGGATTGAAGATTGAGTATTGAGGATTGAAGACTGACGATTGAGGATTGAGAATTGGGGACTGAGGATTGAGGATTGAGGTTTGAGGATTGATAATTGAGAATTGAGGATGAGGACTGAGGTTTGAGGATTGAGGTTATAGGAATGAGGATTGAGGATTGAGGATTGAGGATTGAGGATTGAGGATTGAGGATTGAGGATTGAGGATTGAGGACTGAGGATTGAGGATTGAATATTGAGGATTGGGGTCTGAGGATTGAAGATTGAGGATTGAGGATTGAGTATTGAGGATTGAGGATTGAAGGTTGAGTATTCAGGATTGTAGATTGTGTATTGAGGTTTGAGGATTGAGGATTGAGGATTGAGGATTGAGGATTGAGGATTGAAGATTGAGGATTGAGGATTGAAGATTGAGAATTGAGGGTTGATTATTGAGGGTTGAGGATGAGGACTGAGGGTTGAGGACTGAGGATTGAGGATTGAAGATTGAGTATTGAGGATTGAAGATTGAGTATTAAGGATTGAAGATTGAGGATTGAGGATTGAGGATTGAGGATTGAGGATTGAGGATTGAGGATTGAATATTGAATATTGCGGATTGAAGATTGAGGATTGAGGATTGAGGATTGAGGTTTGGGGATTGAGGTTCGATGATTGAGGATTGAGGATTGAGGATTGAGGATTGAAGATTGAGGATTGGGTATTGAGGATTGAAGAATGAGGATTGAGGACTGAGGATTGAGGATTGAGGATCGAGGATTGAAGATTCAGGATTGGGTATTGAGGATTGATCATTGAGGAATGAGGATTCAGGATTGAAGATTGAATATTGATGATTGAAGATTGAGGATTGAGGATTGAGGGTTGTGGATTGAGGACGAGGACTGAGGGTTGATTATTGAGGTTCGAAGATTGAGGATTGAGGATTGAGGATTGAGGATTGACGATTGAGGATAGAGGATTGAAGATTGAGGATTGGGTATTGACGATTGATCATTGAGGATTGAGGATTGAGGATTGAAGATTGAATATTGATGATTGAAGATTGAGGACTGAGGATTGAGGGTTGTGGATTGAGGACGAGGACTGAGGGTTGAGTATTGATGTTTGAGGTCTGAGGATTGAGGATTGAGGTTTGAGGATTGAAGATTGAGGATTGAGGATTGAGGATTGTGGATGGAGGATGAGGGCTGAGGGTTGAGGATTGAGGTTTGAGTATTGAATCCTGAGAATTCAGGATATTCTATTGAGTATTGAGAATTGAAGATCTATGGACGAGTATTGAGGACTGAGGACTGCGGATTGAGGATTGATGATTGAGGATTGAGGATTGAATATTGAGGATTGGGGTCTGAGGATTGAAGATTGAGGATTGAGGATTGAGTATTGAGGATTGAGGATTGAAGGTTGAGTATTCAGGATTGTAGATTGTGTATTGAGGTTTGAGGATTGAGGATTGAGGATTGAGGATTGAGGATTGAGGATTGAAGATTGAGGATTGAGGATTGAAGATTGAGAATTGAGGGTTGATTATTGAGGGTTGAGGATTGAGGATTGAAGATTGAGGATTGAAGATTGAGGATAGAGGATTGAGGATTGAGGTTTAGGGAATGAGTATCGAGGATTGAATATTGAGGATTGAGGGTTGAGTATTGACGATTGAGGATAAGGGCTGAGGGTTGAGGATTGAGGTTTGAGTATTGAATCCTGAGAATTCAGGATATTCTATTGAGTATTGAGGATTGAAGATTGAGGATTGAGTATTGCAGATTGAGTATAGAGGATTGAAGGTTGAGGATTAAGTATTGAGGATTGAGGATTGAGGATTGAGTATTGAGGATTGAAGATTGAGAAGTGAGGATTGAGAATTGTGGATTGAGGATAGAGGATTGAGGATTGAGGATTGAGGATTGAGGATTGAGGATTGAGGATTGAGGATTGAGGATTGAGGATTGAGGATTGAAGAAAGAGAATTGGGGATTGAGGATTGACGATTGAGGATTGAGTATTGAGGATTGAGAATTGAGGATTGAGTAGTCACGATTGAGTATTGAGGATTGAAGATTGAGAATTGAGGATTGAGTATTGAAGATTGAGGACTGAGTGTTGAGGGTTGAGTGATGAGGATTGATGTTTGTGGATTGAGATTTGAAGACTGAATATCTGGGATTGAGTATTGAAAACTGTGAATTCAGGATATTCTATTGAGTATTGAGGATTGACAATTGATTGTTGAGGACTGAGGACTGAGGATTGAGGATTGAAGATTGAGTATTGAAGAATGAGGATTGAGGATAGAGGATTGAGGATTGAAGATTGAAGATTGAGTATTGAGTATTGAGGATTGAATATTGACGACTGAGTATTGAGGATTGAGGATTGAGGATTGAGGATTGAGGATTGAGGATTGAAGATTGAGTATTGAGGATTGAAGATCGAGGATTGAGGATTGAGGATTGAGGATTGAGGATTGAAGGTTGAGGATTGGGGACTGAGTATTGAGGGTTGAGTGATGAGAATTGATGTTTGTGGATAGAGATTGGAAGATTGCAGGTTGAGTATTGAGTATTGAAAGCTGTGAATTGAGGATATTCTCTTGAGGATTGAGGATTGACAACTGATTGTTGAGGACACAGGGCTGAAGATTGAGGGTTCAGGATTGAGGATTCAGGATTGAGGTTTGAGGACTGAGGATTGAGGATTGAGGATTGACGATTGAGGATAGAGGATTGAAGATTGAGGATTGGGTATTGAGGATTGATCATTGAGAATTGAGGATTGAGGATTGAAGATTGAATATTGATGATTGAAGATTGAGGACTGAGGATTGAGGGTTGTGGATTGAGGACGAGGACTGAGGGTTGAGTATTGATGTTTGAGGTCTGAGGATTCAGGATTGAGGTTTGAGGATTGAAGATTGAGGATTGAGGATTGAGGATTGTGGATGGAGGATGAGGGCTGAGGGTTGAGGATTGAGGTTTGAGTATTGAATCCTGAGAATTCAGGATATTCTATTGAGTATTGAGAATTGAGGATCTATGGGCGAGTATTGAGGACTGAGGACTGCGGATTGAGGATTGATGATTGAGGATTGAGGATTGAATATTGAGGATTGGGGTCTGAGGATTGAAGATTGAGGATTGAGGATTGAGTATTGAGGATTGAGGATTGAAGGTTGAGTATTCAGGATTGTAGATTGTGTATTGAGGTTTGAGGATTGAGGATTGAGGATTGAGGATTGAGGATTGAGGATTGAAGATTGAGGATTGAGGATTGAAGATTGAGAATTGAGGGTTGATTATTGAGGGTTGAGGATGAGGACTGAGGGTTGAGGACTGAGGATTGAGGATTGAAGATTGAGTATTGAGGATTGAAGATTGAGTATTAAGGATTGAAGATTGAGGATTGAGGATTGAGGATTGAGGATTGAGGATTGAATATTGAATATTGCGGATTGAAGATTGAGGATTGAGGATTGAGGATTGAGGTTTGGGGATTGAGGTTTGATGATTGAAGATTGAGGATTGAGGATTGAGGATTGAAGATTGAGGATTGGTTATTGAGGATTGAAGAATGAGGATTGAGGACTGAGGATTGCGGATTGAGGATCGAGGATTGAAGATTCAGGATTGGGTATTGAGGGTTGATCATTGAGGAATGAGGATTCAGGGTTGAAGATTGAATATTGATGATTGAAGATTGAGGATTGAGGATTGAGGGTTGTGGATTGAGGACGAGGACTGTGGGTTGGGTATTGATGTTTGAGGTCTGAGGATTGAGGATTGAGGATTGAGGATTGAAGATTGAGGATTGAGGATTGAGGATTGAGTATTGAGGATTGAAGATTGAGGATTGGGCATTGAGGATTGAAGAATGAGGATTGAGGACTGAGGATTGAGGATTGAGGATCGAGGATTGAAGATTGAGGATTGGGTATTGAGGATTGATCATTGAGGAATGAGGATTCAGGATTGAAGATTGAATATTGATGATTGAAGATTGAGGATTGAGGATTGAGGGTTGTGGATTGAGGACGAGGACTGAGGGTTGGGTATTGATGTTTGAGGTCTGATGATTGAGGATTGAGGATTGAGGATTGAAGATTGAGGATTAAGGATTGAGGATTGAGGATGGAGGATGAGGGCTGAGGGTTGAGGGTTGAGGTTTGAGTATTGAATCCTGAGAATCCAGGATATTCTATTGGGTATTGAGAATTGAGGATCTATGGTTGAGTATTGAGGACTGAGGATTGAGGATTGAGGATTCAGGATGAGGTCGGAGGTTTGAGGATTGAGGTTTGAGGACTGAGGACTGAGGACTGAGGATTGAGGATTGAGGATTGAGGATTGAGGATTGAAGGATGAGGATTGGGGATTGAGGATGCCGATCGAGGATTGAGTATTGAGGATTGAGAATTGAGGATTGAGGAGTGAGGATTGAGTATTGAGGATTGAAGATGGAGAATTGAGGATTGAGGATTGAAGATTGAGGACTGAGTGTTGAGGGTTGAGTGATGAGAATTGATGTTTGTGTATTGAGATTTGAAGACTGAATATTTGGGATTGAGTATTGAAAACTGTGAATTCAGGGTATTCTATTGAGTATTGAGGATTGACAATTGATTGTTGAGGACTGAGCGCTGAAGATTGAGGATTAAGGATTGAGGATTGGGGATTGAGGATTCAGGATTGGAGATTGATTATTGAGGTTCGAAGATTGAGGATTGAGCATTGAGGATTGAGAATTGAGAATTGAGGATGAGGACTGAGGGTTGAGGATTGAGGTTTGAGGAACGAGGATGGCGGATTGAGGATTGAGGACTGAGGATTGAGGATTGAAGATTGAGTATTGATGACTGAAGATTGAGGATTGAGGATTGAGGGTTATGGATTGAGGACGAGGACTGACGGTTGAGGATTGAGGTTTGAGGATTGAGGATTGAGGATTGAGGACTTAGGATTGAGGATTGAGGTTTGAGGACTGAGGATTGAGGATTGAGGATTGAGGATTGTGGATTGAGGATGAGGGCTGAGGGTTGAGGGTTGAGGATTGAGGGTTGAAGATTGAGGATTGGGTATTGAGGATTGAACATTGAGTATTGAGGATTGAGGACTGAGGGTTGAGGATTGAGGATTGGGGATTGAAGATTGAGTATTGAGGATTGTAAATTGAGGATTGAGGATTGAGGATTGAGAATTGAGGATTGAAGATTGAGGATTGGGGACGGAGTGTTGAGGGTTGAGTGATGAGGATTGATGTTTGTGGATAGAGATTTGAAGATTGCAGATTGAAATATTGAGTATCGAAAACTTCGAATTGATGACATTCTATTGAGGACTGAGGATTGACAGCTGATTGTTGAGGACTGAGGGCTGAAGATTGAGGATTCAGGATTGAGGATTCAGGATTGAGGTTTGAGGACTGAGGCTTGAGGATTGAGGATTGAGGATTGAGGATTGAGGACTGAGGAATGAAGATTGCAGATTGAGTATTGAGTATTGAAAACTGTGAACTAAGGATATTCTATTGAGGATTGAGGGTTGACAACTGATTGTTGAGGACTGAGGGCTGGAGATTGAGGATTCAGAATTGACATTTGAGGACTGAGGATTGAGAATTGAAGACTGAGTAGAGAGGATTGAAGATTGAGGATTGAGGATTGAGGATTGATGATTGAGGATGAGGGCTGAGGGTTGAGGATTGAGGTTTGATGACTGAGGACTGAGGATTGAGGATTGAGGATGAGGACTGAGGGTTGAGGATTGACGTTTGAGGACTGAGGACTGAGGGCTGAGGATTGAGAGTCGAGGATTGAGGATTGAGAACTGAAGATTGAGGATTGGGTATTGAGGATTGAAAAATGAGAATTGAGGATTGAGGATTGAGGATTGAGGACTGAGGATTGAGGATTGAGAATTGAGGATTGAGGATTGAAGATTGAATATTGATGATTGAAGATTGAGGATTGAGGATTGAGGGTTGTGGATTGAGGACGAGGACTGAGGGTTGAGTATTGATTTTTGAGGACTGAGGATTGTGGATTGAGGATTGAGGATTGAAGATTGAGGATTGAAGATTGAGGATAGAGGATTGAGGATTGAGGTTTGGCGAATGAGTATCGAGGATTGAATATTGAGGATTGAGGATTGAGTATTGACGATTGAGGATAAGGGCTGAGGGTTGAGGATTGAGGTTTGAGTATTAACTCCTGAGAATTCAGGATATTCTATTGAGTATTGAGGATTGAAGATTGAGGATTGAGTATTGCAGATTGAGTATAGAGGATTGAAGATTGAGGATTAAGTATTGAGGATTGAGGATTGAGGATTGAGTATTGAGGATTGAAGATTGAGAAGTGAGGATTGAGAATTGTGGATTGAGGATAGAGGATTGAGGATTGAGGATTGAGGATTGAGGATTGAGGATTGAGGATTGAGGATTGAGGATTGAGGATTGAGGATTGAGGATTGAAGAAAGAGAATTGGGGATTGAGGATTGACGATTGAGGATTGAGTATTGAGGATTGAGAATTGAGGATTGAGTAGTCACGATTGAGAATTGAGGATTGAAGTTTGAGAATTGAGGATTGAGGATTGAAGATTGAGGACTGAGTGTTGAGGGTTGAGTGATGAGGATTGATGTTTGTGGATTGAGATTTGAAGACTGAATATCTGGGATTGAGTATTGAAAACTGTGAATTCACGATATTCTATTGAGTATTGAGGATTGACAATTGATTGTTGAGGACTGAGGACTGAGGATTGAGGATTGAAGATTGAGTATTGAAGAATGAGGATTGAGGATTGAGGATTGAGGATTGAAGATTGAAGATTGAGTATTGAGTATTGAGGATTGAATATTGACGACTGAGGACTGAGGATTGAGGATTGAGGATTGAGGATTGAGGATTGAGGATTGAGGATTGAAGATTGAGTATTGAGGATTGAAGATCGAGGATTGAGGATTGAGGATTGAGGATTGAGGATTGAAGGTTGAGGATTGGGGACTGAGTATTGAGGGTTGAGTGATGAGAATTGATGTTTGTGGATAGAGATTCGAAGATTGCAGGTTGAGTATTGAGTATTGAAAGCTGTGAATTGAGGATATTCTCTTGAGGATTGAGGATTGACAACTGATTGTTGAGGACTCAGGGCTGAAGATTGAAGGTTCAGGATTGAGGATTCCGGATTGAGGTTTGAGGACTGAGGATTGAGGATTGAGGATTGACGATTGAGGATAGAGGATTGAAGATTGAGGATTGGGTATTGAGGATTGATCATTGAGGATTGAGGATTGAGGATTGAAGATTGAATATTGATGATTGAAGATTGAGGACTGAGGATTGAGGGTTGTGGATTGAGGACGAGGACTGAGGGTTGAGTATTGATGTTTGAGGTCTGAGGATTGAGGATTGAGGTTTGAGGATTGAAGATTGAGGATTGAGGATTGAGGATTGTGGATGGAGGATGAGGGCTGAGGGTTGAGGACTGAGGTTTGAGTATTGAATCCTGAGAATTCAGGATATTCTATTGAGTATTGAGAATTGAGGATCTATGGACGAGTATTGAGGACTGAGGACTGCGGATTGAGGATTGATGATTGAGGATTGAGGATTGAATATTGAGGATTGGGGTCTGAGGATTGAAGATTGAGGATTGAGGATTGAGTATTGAGGATTGAGGATTGAAGGTTGAGTATTCAGGATTGTAGATTGTGTATTGAGGTTTGAGGATTGAGGATTGAGGATTGAGGATTGAGGATTGAGGATTGAAGATTGAGGATTGAGGATTGAAGATTGAGAATTGAGGGTTGATTATTGAGGGTTGAGGATGAGGACTGAGGGTTGAGGACTGAGGATTGAGGATTGAAGATTGAGTATTGAGGATTGAAGATTGAGTATTAAGGATTGAAGATTGAGGATTGAGGATTGAGGATTGAGGATTGAGGATTGAGGATTGAGGATTGAATATTGAATATTGCGGATTGAAGATTGAGGATTGAGGATTGAGGATTGAGGTTTGGGGATTGAGGTTCGATGATTGAGGATTGAGGATTGAGGATTGAGGATTGAAGATTGAGGATTGGGTATTGAGGATTGAAGAATGAGGATTGAGGACTGAGGATTGAGGATTGAGGATCGAGGATTGAAGATTCAGGATTGGGTATTGAGGATTGATCATTGAGGAATGAGGATTCAGGATTGAAGATTGAATATTGATGATTGAAGATTGAGGATTGAGGATTGAGGGTTGTGGATTGAGGACGAGGACTGAGGGTTGGGTATTGATGTTTGAGGTCTGAGGATTGAGGATTGAGGATTGAGGATTGAAGATTGAGGATTGAGGATTGAGGATTGAGTATTGAGGATTGAAGATTGAGGATTGGGCATTGAGGATTGAAGAATGAGGATTGAGGACTGAGGATTGAGGATTGAGGATCGAGGATTGAAGATTGAGGATTGGGTATTGAGGATTGATCATTGAGGAATGAGGATTCAGGATTGAAGATTGAATATTGATGATTGAATATTGCGGATTGAGGATTGAGGGTTGTGGATTGAGGACGAGGACTGAGGGTTGGGTATTGATGTTTGAGGTCTGAGGATTGAGGATTGAGGATTGAGGATTGAAGATTGAGGATTGAGGATTGAGGATTGAGGATTGAAGAAAGAGAATTGGGGATTGAGGATTGACGATTGAGGATTGAGTATTGAGGATTGAGAATTGAGGATTGAGTAGTCACGATTGAGTATTGAGGATTGAAGATTGAGAATTGAGGATTGAGGATTGAAGATTGAGGACTGAGTGTTGAGGGTCGAGTGATGAGGATTGATGTTTCTGGATTGAGATTTGACGACTGAATATCTGGGATTGAGTATTGAAAACTGTGAATTCAGGATATTCTATTGAGTATTGAGGATTGACAATTGATTGTTGAGGACTGAGGACTGAGGATTGAGGATTGAAGATTGAGTATTGAAGAATGAGGATTGAGGATTGAGGATTGAGGATTGAAGATTGAAGATTGAGTATTGAGTATTGAGGATTGAATATTGACGACTGAGGACTGAGGATTGAGGATTGAGGATTGAGGATTGAGGATTGAGGATTGAGGATTGAAGATTGAGTATTGAGGATTGAAGATCGAGGATTGAGGATTGAGGATTGAGGATTGAGGATTGAAGGTTGAGGATTGGGGACTGAGTATTGAGGGTTGAGTGATGAGAATTGATGTTTGTGGATAGAGATTCGAAGATTGCAGGTTGAGTATTGAGTATTGAAAGCTGTGAATTGAGGATATTCTCTTGAGGATTGAGGATTGACAACTGATTGTTGAGGACTCAGGGCTGAAGATTGAGGGTTCAGGATTGAGGATTCAGGATTGAGGTTTGAGGACTGAGGATTGAGGATTGAGGATTGACGATTGAGGATAGAGGATTGAAGATTGAGGATTGGGTATTGACGATTGATCATTGAGGATTGAGGATTGAGGATTGAAGATTGAATATTGATGATTGAAGATTGAGGACTGAGGATTGAGGGTTGTGGATTGAGGACGAGGACTGAGGGTTGAGTATTGATGTTTGAGGTCTGAGGATTGAGGATTGAGGTTTGAGGATTGAAGATTGAGGATTGAGGATTGAGGATTGTGGATGGAGGATGAGGGCTGAGGGTTGAGGATTGAGGTTTGAGTATTGAATCCTGAGAATTCAGGATATTCTATTGAGTATTGAGAATTGAGGATCTATGGACGAGTATTGAGGACTGAGGACTGCGGATTGAGGATTGATGATTGAGGATTGAGGATTGAATATTCAGGATTGGGGTCTGAGGATTGAAGATTGAGGATTGAGGATTGAGTATTGAGGATTGAGGATTGAAGGTTGAGTATTCAGGATTGTAGATTGTGTATTGAGGTTTGAGGATTGAGGATTGAGGATTGAGGATTGAGGATTGAGGATTGAAGATTGAGGATTGAGGATTGAAGATTGAGAATTGAGGGTTGATTATTGAGGGTTGAGGATTGAGGATTGAAGATTGAGGATTGAAGATTGAGGATAGAGGATTGAGGATTGAGGTTTGGGGAATGAGTATCGAGGATTGAATATTGAGGATTGAGGGTTGAGTATTGACGATTGAGGATAAGGGCTGAGGGTTGAGGATTGAGGTTTGAGTATTGAATCCTGAGAATTCAGGATATTCTATTGAGTATTGAGGATTGAAGATTGAGGATTGAGTATTGCAGATTGAGTATAGAGGATTGAAGGTTGAGGATTAAGTATTGAGGATTGAGGATTGAGGATTGAGTATTGAGGATTGAAGATTGAGAAGTGAGGATTGAGAATTGTGGATTGAGGATAGAGGATTGAGGATTGAGGATTGAGGATTGAGGATTGAGGATTGAGGATTGAGGATTGAGGATTGAGGATTGAGGATTGAAGAAAGAGAATTGGGGATTGAGGATTGACGATTGAGGATTGAGTATTGAGGATTGAGAATTGAGGATTGAGTAGTCACGATTGAGTATTGAGGATTGAAGATTGAGAATTGAGGATTGAGTATTGAAGATTGAGGACTGAGTGTTGAGGGTTGAGTGATGAGGATTGATGTTTGTGGATTGAGATTTGAAGACTGAATATCTGGGATTGAGTATTGAAAACTGTGAATTCAGGATATTCTATTGAGTATTGAGGATTGACAATTGATTGTTGAGGACTGAGGACTGAGGATTGAGGATTGAAGATTGAGTATTGAAGAATGAGGATTGAGGATAGAGGATTGAGGATTGAAGATTGAAGATTGAGTATTGAGTATTGAGGATTGAATATTGACGACTGAGTATTGAGGATTGAGGATTGAGGATTGAGGATTGAGGATTGAGGATTGAAGATTGAGTATTGAGGATTGAAGATCGAGGATTGAGGATTGAGGATTGAGGATTGAGGATTGAAGGTTGAGGATTGGGGACTGAGTATTGAGGGTTGAGTGATGAGAATTGATGTTTGTGGATAGAGATTTGAAGATTGCAGGTTGAGTATTGAGTATTGAAAGCTGTGAATTGAGGATATTCTCTTGAGGATTGAGGATTGACAACTGATTGTTGAGGACACAGGGCTGAAGATTGAGGGTTCAGGATTGAGGATTCAGGATTGAGGTTTGAGGACTGAGGATTGAGGATTGAGGATTGACGATTGAGGATAGAGGATTGAAGATTGAGGATTGGGTATTGAGGATTGATCATTGAGAATTGAGGATTGAGGATTGAAGATTGAATATTGATGATTGAAGATTGAGGACTGAGGATTGAGGGTTGTGGATTGAGGACGAGGACTGAGGGTTGAGTATTGATGTTTGAGGTCTGAGGATTCAGGATTGAGGTTTGAGGATTGAAGATTGAGGATTGAGGATTGAGGATTGTGGATGGAGGATGAGGGCTGAGGGTTGAGGATTGAGGTTTGAGTATTGAATCCTGAGAATTCAGGATATTCTATTGAGTATTGAGAATTGAGGATCTATGGGCGAGTATTGAGGACTGAGGACTGCGGATTGAGGATTGATGATTGAGGATTGAGGATTGAATATTGAGGATTGGGGTCTGAGGATTGAAGATTGAGGATTGAGGATTGAGTATTGAGGATTGAGGATTGAAGGTTGAGTATTCAGGATTGTAGATTGTGTATTGAGGTTTGAGGATTGAGGATTGAGGATTGAGGATTGAGGATTGAGGATTGAAGATTGAGGATTGAGGATTGAAGATTGAGAATTGAGGGTTGATTATTGAGGGTTGAGGATGAGGACTGAGGGTTGAGGACTGAGGATTGAGGATTGAAGATTGAGTATTGAGGATTGAAGATTGAGTATTAAGGATTGAAGATTGAGGATTGAGGATTGAGGATTGAGGATTGAGGATTGAATATTGAATATTGCGGATTGAAGATTGAGGATTGAGGATTGAGGATTGAGGTTTGGGGATTGAGGTTTGATGATTGAAGATTGAGGATTGAGGATTGAGGATTGAAGATTGAGGATTGGTTATTGAGGATTGAAGAATGAGGATTGAGGACTGAGGATTGCGGATTGAGGATCGAGGATTGAAGATTCAGGATTGGGTATTGAGGGTTGATCATTGAGGAATGAGGATTCAGGGTTGAAGATTGAATATTGATGATTGAAGATTGAGGATTGAGGATTGAGGGTTGTGGATTGAGGACGAGGACTGTGGGTTGGGTATTGATGTTTGAGGTCTGAGGATTGAGGATTGAGGATTGAGGATTGAAGATTGAGGATTGAGGATTGAGGATTGAGTATTGAGGATTGAAGATTGAGGATTGGGCATTGAGGATTGAAGAATGAGGATTGAGGACTGAGGATTGAGGATTGAGGATCGAGGATTGAAGATTGAGGATTGGGTATTGAGGATTGATCATTGAGGAATGAGGATTCAGGATTGAAGATTGAATATTGATGATTGAAGATTGAGGATTGAGGATTGAGGGTTGTGGATTGAGGACGAGGACTGAGGGTTGGGTATTGATGTTTGAGGTCTGAGGATTGAGGATTGAGGATTGAGGATTGAAGATTGAGGATTAAGGATTGAGGATTGAGGATGGAGGATGAGGGCTGAGGGTTGAGGGTTGAGGTTTGAGTATTGAATCCTGAGAATCCAGGATATTCTATTGGGTATTGAGAATTGAGGA
Organism: Calliopsis andreniformis; assembly: GCF_051401765.1. Lineage (NCBI taxonomy): Eukaryota > Metazoa > Arthropoda > Insecta > Hymenoptera > Andrenidae > Calliopsis > Calliopsis andreniformis. Next base: position 4,155,287 of record NW_027480461.1, on the reverse strand, counting down.
TCTATGGTTGAGTATTGAGGACTGAGGATTGAGGATTGAGGATTCAGGATGAGGTCGGAGGTTTGAGGATTGAGGTTTGAGGACTGAGGACTGAGGACTGAGGATTGAGGATTGAGGATTGAGGATTGAGGATTGAAGGATGAGGATTGGGGATTGAGGATGCCGATCGAGGATTGAGTATTGAGGATTGAGAATTGAGGATTGAGGAGTGAGGATTGAGTATTGAGGATTGAAGATGGAGAATTGAGGATTGAGGATTGAAGATTGAGGACTGAGTGTTGAGGGTTGAGTGATGAGAATTGATGTTTGTGTATTGAGATTTGAAGACTGAATATTTGGGATTGAGTATTGAAAACTGTGAATTCAGGGTATTCTATTGAGTATTGAGGATTGACAATTGATTGTTGAGGACTGAGCGCTGAAGATTGAGGATTAAGGATTGAGGATTGGGGATTGAGGATTCAGGATTGGAGATTGATTATTGAGGTTCGAAGATTGAGGATTGAGGATTGAGGATTGAGAATTGAGAATTGAGGATGAGGACTGAGGGTTGAGGATTGAGGTTTGAGGAACGAGGATGGCGGATTGAGGATTGAGGACTGAGGATTGAGGATTGAAGATTGAGTATTGATGACTGAAGATTGAGGATTGAGGATTGAGGGTTATGGATTGAGGACGAGGACTGACGGTTGAGGATTGAGGTTTGAGGATTGAGGATTGAGGATTGAGGACTTAGGATTGAGGATTGAGGTTTGAGGACTGAGGATTGAGGATTGAGGATTGAGGATTGTGGATTGAGGATGAGGGCTGAGGGTTGAGGATTGAGGATTGAGGGTTGAAGATTGAGGATTGGGTATTGAGGATTGAACATTGAGTATTGAGGATTGAGGACTGAGGGTTGAGGATTGAGGATTGGGGATTGAAGATTGAGTATTGAGGATTGTAAATTGAGGATTGAGGATTGAGGATTGAGAATTGAGGATTGAAGATTGAGGATTGGGGACGGAGTGTTGAGGGTTGAGTGATGAGGATTGATGTTTGTGGATAGAGATTTGAAGATTGCAGATTGAAATATTGAGTATCGAAAACTTCGAATTGATGACATTCTATTGAGGACTGAGGATTGACAGCTGATTGTTGAGGACTGAGGGCTGAAGATTGAGGATTCAGGATTGAGGATTCAGGATTGAGGTTTGAGGACTGAGGCTTGAGGATTGAGGATTGAGGATTGAGGATTGAGGACTGAGGAATGAAGATTGCAGATTGAGTATTGAGTATTGAAAACTGTGAACTAAGGATATTCTATTGAGGATTGAGGGTTGACAACTGATTGTTGAGGACTGAGGGCTGGAGATTGAGGATTCAGAATTGACATTTGAGGACTGAGGATTGAGAATTGAAGACTGAGTAGAGAGGATTGAAGATTGAGGATTGAGGATTGAGGATTGATGATTGAGGATGAGGGCTGAGGGTTGAGGATTGAGGTTTGAGGACTGAGGACTGAGGATTGAGGATTGAGGATGAGGACTGAGGGTTGAGGATTGACGTTTGAGGACTGAGGACTGAGGGCTGAGGATTGAGAGTCGAGGATTGAGGATTGAGAACTGAAGATTGAGGATTGGGTATTGAGGATTGAAAAATGAGAATTGAGGATTGAGGATTGAGGATTGAGGACTGAGGATTGAGGATTGAGAATTGAGGATTGAGGATTGAAGATTGAATATTGATGATTGAAGATTGAGGATTGAGGATTGAGGGTTGTGGATTGAGGACGAGGACTGAGGGTTGAGTATTGATTTTTGAGGACTGAGGATTGTGGATTGAGGATTGAGGATTGAAGATTGAGGATTGAAGATTGAGGATAGAGGATTGAGGATTGAGGTTTGGCGAATGAGTATCGAGGATTGAATATTGAGGATTGAGGATTGAGTATTGACGATTGAGGATAAGGGCTGAGGGTTGAGGATTGAGGTTTGAGTATTGAATCCTGAGAATTCAGGATATTCTATTGAGTATTGAGGATTGAAGATTGAGGATTGAGTATTGCAGATTGAGTATAGAGGATTGGAGATTGAGGATTAAGTATTGAGGATTGAGGATTGAGGATTGAGTATTGAGGATTGAAGATTGAGAAGTGAGGATTGAGAATTGTGGATTGAGGATAGAGGATTGAGGATTGAGGATTGAGGATTGAGGATTGAGGATTGAGGATTGAGGATTGAGGATTGAGGATTGAGGATTGAGGATTGAAGAAAGAGAATTGGGGATTGAGGATTGACGATTGAGGATTGAGTATTGAGGATTGAGAATTGAGGATTGAGTAGTCACGATTGAGAATTGAGGATTGAAGTTTGAGAATTGAGGATTGAGGATTGAAGATTGAGGACTGAGTGTTGAGGGTTGAGTGATGAGGATTGATGTTTGTGGATTGAGATTTGAAGACTGAATATCTGGGATTGAGTATTGAAAACTGTGAATTCACGATATTCTATTGAGTATTGAGGATTGACAATTGATTGTTGAGGACTGAGGACTGAGGATTGAGGATTGAAGATTGAGTATTGAAGAATGAGGATTGAGGATTGAGGATTGAGGATTGAAGATTGAAGATTGAGTATTGAGTATTGAGGATTGAATATTGACGGCTGAGGACTGAGGATTGAGGATTGAGGATTGAGGATTGAGGATTGAGGATTGAGGATTGAAGATTGAGTATTGAGGATTGAAGATCGAGGATTGAGGATTGAGGATTGAGGATTGAGGATTGAAGGTTGAGGATTGGGGACTGAGTATTGAGGGTTGAGTGATGAGAATTGATGTTTGTGGATAGAGATTCGAAGATTGCAGGTTGAGTATTGAGTATTGAAAGCTGTGAATTGAGGATATTCTCTTGAGGATTGAGGATTGACAACTGATTGTTGAGGACTCAGGGCTGAAGATTGAAGGTTCAGGATTGAGGATTCCGGATTGAGGTTTGAGGACTGAGGATTGAGGATTGAGGATTGACGATTGAGGATAGAGGATTGAAGATTGAGGATTGGGTATTGAGGATTGATCATTGAGGATTGAGGATTGAGGATTGAAGATTGAATATTGATGATTGAAGATTGAGGACTGAGAATTGAGGGTTGTGGATTGAGGACGAGGACTGAGGGTTGAGTATTGATGTTTGAGGTCTGAGGATTGAGGATTGAGGTTTGAGGATTGAAGATTGAGGATTGAGGATTGAGGATTGTGGATGGAGGATGAGGGCTGAGGGTTGAGGACTGAGGTTTGAGTATTGAATCCTGAGAATTCAGGATATTCTATTGAGTATTGAGAATTGAGGATCTATGGACGAGTATTGAGGACTGAGGACTGCGGATTGAGGATTGATGATTGAGGATTGAGGATTGAATATTGAGGATTGGGGTCTGAGGATTGAAGATTGAGGATTGAGGATTGAGTATTGAGGATTGAGGATTGAAGGTTGAGTATTCAGGATTGTAGATTGTGTATTGAGGTTTGAGGATTGAGGATTGAGGATTGAGGATTGAGGATTGAGGATTGAAGATTGAGGATTGAGGATTGAAGATTGAGAATTGAGGGTTGATTATTGAGGGTTGAGGATGAGGACTGAGGGTTGAGGACTGAGGATTGAGGATTGAAGATTGAGTATTGAGGATTGAAGATTGAGTATTAAGGATTGAAGATTGAGGATTGAGGATTGAGGATTGAGGATTGAGGATTGAGGATTGAGGATTGAATATTGAATATTGCGGATTGAAGATTGAGGATTGAGGATTGAGGATTGAGGTTTGGGGATTGAGGTTCGATGATTGAGGATTGAGGATTGAGGATTGAGGATTGAAGATTGAGGATTGGGTATTGAGGATTGAAGAATGAGGATTGAGGACTGAGGATTGAGGATTGAGGATCGAGGATTGAAGATTCAGGATTGGGTATTGAGGATTGATCATTGAGGAATGAGGATTCAGGATTGAAGATTGAATATTGATGATTGAAGATTGAGGATTGAGGATTGAGGGTTGTGGATTGAGGACGAGGACTGAGGGTTGGGTATTGATGTTTGAGGTCTGAGGATTGAGGATTGAGGATTGAGGATTGAAGATTGAGGATTGAGGATTGAGGATTGAGTATTGAGGATTGAAGATTGAGGATTGGGCATTGAGGATTGAAGAATGAGGATTGAGGACTGAGGATTGAGGATTGAGGATCGAGGATTGAAGATTGAGGATTGGGTATTGAGGATTGATCATTGAGGAATGAGGATTCAGGATTGAAGATTGAATATTGATGATTGAATATTGAGGATTGAGGATTGAGGGTTGTGGATTGAGGACGAGGACTGAGGGTTGGGTATTGATGTTTGAGGTCTGAGGATTGAGGATTGAGGATTGAAGATTGAGGATTGAGGATTGAGGATTGAGGATGGAGGATGAGGGCTGAGGGTTGAGGGTTGAGGTTTGAGTATTGAATCCTGAGAATCCAGGATATTCTATTGAGTATTGAGAATTGAGGATCTATGGTTGAGTATTGAGGACTGAGGATTGAGGATTGAGGATTGAGGATGAGGTCGGAGGTTTGAGGATTGAGGCTTGAGGACTGAGGACTGAGGACTGAGGATTGAGGATTGAGGATTGAGGATTGAGGATTGAAGGATGAGGGTTGGGGATTGAGGATGTCGATTGAGGATTGAGTATTGAGGATTGAGAATTGAGGATTGAGGAGTGAGGAATGAGTATTGAGGATTGAAGATGGAGAATTGAGGATTGAGGATTGAAGATTGAGGACTGAGTGTTGAGGGTTGAGTGATGAGAATTGATGTTTGTGTATTGAGATTTGAAGACTGAATATTTGGGATTGAGTATTGAAAACTGTGAATTCAGGGTATTCTATTGAGTATTGAGGATTGACAATTGATTGTTGAGGACTGAGCGCTGAAGATTGAGGATTAAGGATTGAGGATTGGGGATTGAGGATTCAGGATTGGAGATTGATTATTGAGGTTCGAAGATTGAGGATTGAGGATTGAGGATTGAGAATTGAGAATTGAGGATGAGGACTGAGGGTTGAGGATTGAGGTTTGAGGAACGAGGATGGCGGATTGAGGATTGAGGACTGAGGATTGAGGATTGAAGATTGAGTATTGATGACTGAAGATTGAGGATTGAGGATTGAGGGTTATGGATTGAGGACGAGGACTGACGGTTGAGGATTGAGGTTTGAGGATTGAGGATTGAGGATTGAGGACTTAGGATTGAGGATTGAGGTTTGAGGACTGAGGATTGAGGATTGAGGATTGAGGATTGAGGACTGAGGATGAGGGCTGAGGGTTGAGGATTGAGGATTGAGGGTTGAAGATTGAGGATTGGGTATTGAGGATTGAACATTGAGTATTGAGTATTGAGGACTGAGGGTTGAGGATTGAGGATTGGGGATTGAAGATTGAGTATTGTGGATTGAAAATTGAGGATTGAGGATTGAGGATTGAGAATTGAGGATTGAAGATTGAGGATTGGGGACGGAGTGTTGAGGGTTGAGTGATGAGGATTGATGTTTGTGGATAGAGATTTGAAGATTGCAGATTGAAATATTGAGTATCGAAAACTTCGAATTGATGACATTCTATTGAGGACTGAGGATTGACAGCTGATTGTTGAGGACTGAGGGCTGAAGATTGAGGATTGAGGATTGAGGATTGAGGATTGAGGACTGAGGAATGAAGATTGCAGATTGAGTATTGAGTATTGAAAACTGTGAACTAAGGATATTCTATTGAGGATTGAGTGTTGACAACTGATGGTTGAGGACTGAGGGCTGGAGATTGAGGATTCAGAATTGACATTTGAGGACTGAGGATTGAGAATTGAAGACTGAGTAGAGAGGATTGAAGATTGAGGATTGAGGATTGAGGATTGATGATTGAGGATGAGGGCTGAGGGTTGAGGATTGAGGTTTGAGGACTGAGGACTGAGGATTGAGGATTGAGGATGAGGACTGAGGGTTGAGGATTGAGGTTTGAGGACTGAGGACTGAGGGCTGAGGATTGAGAGTCGAGGATTGAGGATTGAGAACTGAAGATTGAGGATTGGGTATTGAGGATTGAAAAATGAGAATTGAGGATTGAGGAATGAGGATTGAGGACTGAGGATTGAGGATTGAGAATTGAGGATTGAGGATTGAAGATTGAATATTGATGATTGAAGATTGAGGATTGAGGATTGAGGGTTGTGGATTGAGGACGAGGACTGAGGGTTGAGTATTGATTTTTGAGGACTGAGGATTGTGGATTGAGGATTGAGGATTGAAGATTGAGGATTGAATATTGAGGATAGAGGATTGAGGATTGAGGTTTGGGGAATGAGTATCGAGGATTGAATATTGAGGATTGAGGATTGAGTATTGACGATTGAGGATAAGGGCTGAGGGTTGAGGATTGAGGTTTGCGTATTGAATCCTGAGAATTCAGGATATTCTATTGAGTATTGAGGATTGAAGATTGAGGATTGAGTATTGCAGATTGAGTATAGAGGATTGAAGATTGAGGATTAAGTATTGAGGATTGAGGATTGAGGATTGAGTATTGAGGATTGAAGATTGAGAAGTGAGGATTGAGAATTGTGGATTGAGGATAGAGGATTGGTGATTGAGGATTGAGGATTGAGGATTGAGGATTGAGGATTGAGGATTGAGGATTGAGGATTGAGGATTGAGGATTGAAGAAAGAGAATTGGGGATTGAGGATTGACGATTGAGGATTGAGTATTGAGGATTGAGAATTGAGGATTGAGTAGTCACGATTGAGTATTGAGGATTGAAGATTGAGAATTGAGGATTGAGTATTGAAGATTGAGAACTGAAGATTGAGGATTGGGTATTGAGGATTGAAAAATGAGAATTGAGGATTGAGGAATGAGGATTGAGGACTGAGGATTGAGGATTGAGAATTGAGGATTGAGGATTGAAGATTGAATATTGATGATTGAAGATTGAGGATTGAGGATTGAGGGTTGTGGATTGAGGACGAGGACTGAGGGTTGAGTATTGATTTTTGAGGACTGAGGATTGTGGATTGAGGATTGAGGATTGAAGATTGAGGATTGAATATTGAGGATAGAGGATTGAGGATTGAGGTTTGGGGAATGAGTATCGAGGATTGAATATTGAGGATTGAGGATTGAGTATTGACGATTGAGGATAAGGGCTGAGGGTTGAGGATTGAGGTTTGCGTATTGAATCCTGAGAATTCAGGATATTCTATTGAGTATTGAGGATTGAAGATTGAGGATTGAGTATTGCAGATTGAGTATAGAGGATTGAAGATTGAGGATTAAGTATTGAGGATTGAGGATTGAGGATTGAGTATTGAGGATTGAAGATTGAGAAGTGAGGATTGAGAATTGTGGATTGAGGATAGAGGATTGGTGATTGAGGATTGAGGATTGAGGATTGAGGATTGAGGATTGAGGATTGAGGATTGAGGATTGAAGAAAGAGAATTGGGGATTGAGGATTGACGATTGAGGATTGAGTATTGAGGATTGAGAATTGAGGATTGAGTAGTCACGATTGAGTATTGAGGATTGAAGATTGAGAATTGAGGGTTGAGGATTGAAGATTGAGGACTGAGTGTTGAGGGTTGAGTGATGAGGATTGATGTTTGTGGATTGAGATTTGAAGACTGAATATCTGGGATTGAGTATTGAAAACTGTGAATTCAGGATATTCTATTGAGTATTGAGGATTGACAATTGATTGTTGAGGACTGAGGACTGAGGATTGAGGATTGAAGATTGAGTATTGAAGAATGAGGATTGAGGATTGAGGATTGAGGATTGAAGATTGAAGATTGAGTATTGAGTATTGAGGATTGAATATTGACGACTGAGGACTGAGGATTGAGGATTGAGGACTGAGGATTGAGGATTGAGGATTGAGGATTGAAGATTGAGTATTGAGGATTGAAGATCGAGGATTGAGGATTGAGGATTGAGGATTGAGGATTGAAGGTTGAGGATTGGAGACTGAGTATTGAGGGTTGAGTGATGAGAATTGATGTTTGTGGATAGAGATTCGAAGATTGCAGGTTGAGTATTGAGTATTGAAAGCTGTGAATTGAGGATATTCTCTTGAGGATTGAGGATTGACAACTGATTGTTGAGGACTCAGGGCTGAAGATTGAGGGTTCAGGGTTGAGGATTCAGGATTGAGGTTTGAGGACTGAGGATTGAGGATTGAGGATTGACGATTGAGGATAGAGGATTGAAGATTGCGGATTGGGTATTGAGGATTGATCATTGAGGATTGAGGATTGAGGATTGATGATTGAATATTGATGATTGAAGATTGAGGACTGAGGATTGAGGGTTGTGGATTGAGGACGAGGACTGAGGGTTGAGTATTGATGTTTGAGGTCTGAGGATTGAGGATTGAGGATTGAGGATTGAAGATTGAGGATTGAGGATTGAGGATTGAGGATTGAGGATCGAGAATTGAGAATTGAGAATTGAGGATGAGGACTGAGGGTTGAGGATTGAGGTTTGAGAAATTAGGATTGTGGATTGAGGATTGAGGATTGAGGTTTGTGGATTGAGGTTTGATGATTGAGGATAGAGGATTGAGTATTGAGGATTGAAGGTTGAGGATTGGGTATTGAGGATTGAAGAATGAGGATTGAGGACTGAGGATTGAGGATTGAGGATCGAGGATTGAAGATTGAGGATTGGGTATTGAGGATTGATCATTGAGGAATGAGGATTCAGGATTGAAGATTGAATATTGATGATTGAAGATTGAGGATTGAGGATTGAGGGTTGTGGATTGAGGACGAGGACTGAGGGTTGGGTATTGATGCTTGAGGTCTGAGGATTGAGGATTGAGGATTGAGGATTGAAGATTGAGGATTGAGGATTGAGGATTGAGGATTGAGGATTGAAGATTGAATATTGAGGATTGAAGACTCAGGATTGAGGATTGAGGATTGAGGATGGAGGATGAGGGCTGAGGGTTGAGGATTGAGGTTGGGTGTTGAATCCTGAGAATTCAGGATATTCTATTGAGTATTGAGAATTGGGGATTGATGGTTGAGTATTGAGGATTGAGGATTGAGGATTAAAGATTGAGGATTGGGGACTGAGTGTTGAGGGTTAAGTGATGAGAATTGATGTTTGTGGAGAGACATTTGAAGATTGCAGATTGAGTAATGAGTATTGAAAGGTGTGAATTGATGATATTCTATTGAGGATTGAGAATTGACGACTGATTGTTGAGGACTGAGGTCTGAAGACTGAGGATTCAGGATTGTGAATTCAGGATTGAGGTTTGAGGACTGAGAATTGAGGATTGGGTATTGAGAATTGAGGATTGAGGATTGAGGATTGAGGATTGAAGATTGAGGATTGGGTATTGCGGATTGAACATTGAGGATTGAGGATTGAGGATTGAGGATTGAGTATTGAGGACTGAAGATTGAATATTGATGATTGAAGATTGAGGATTGAGGATTGAGTGTTGTGGATTGAGGACGAGGACTGAGGGTTGAGTATTGATGTTTGAGGTCTGAGGATTGAGGATTCAGGATTGATGTTTGTGGATTGAGGATTGAAGATTGAGGACAGGCGATTGAGGATTGAAGATTGAGGATTATGGATTGAGGATTGGGGATTGAGGATGTAGGATTGGAGATTGATTATTGAGGATTGATGATTGAGGATTGAGGATTGAGGATTGAGGATTGAGAATTGAGAATTGAGGATGAAGACTGAGGGTTGAGGATTGAGGTTTGAGGAACGACGATTGAGGAATGAGGATTGAGGACTAAGGATTGACGATTGAGTATTGAAGATTGAGGATTGATGACTGAGGAATGACGACTGAGGGTTGAGGATTGAGGATTGATGATTGAGGATTGAGGATTGAGGATTGAGGATTGAGGATTGAAGATTGAGTATTGAGTATTGAAGTTTGAGGATTGTGGATTGAGGATTGAGGATTGAGGATTGAATATTGAAGATTGAGTATTGATGCCTGAGGATTGAGGATTGAGGATTGAGGATTGAAGATTGAATATTGAGGATTGAAGATTCAGGATTGAGGATTGACGATTGAGTATGGAGGATGAGGGCTGAGGGTTGAGGATTGAAGTTTCAGTATTGAATCCTGAGAATTCAGGATATTCTAATGAGTATTGAGAGTTGAGGATTGATGGTTGAGTATTGAGGATTGAGCATTGAAGATTGAGTATTGAAGATTGAGGCTTGATGATTGAGGATTGAGGATTGGGGATTGAGGATTGAGGAATGAGTATTGAAGATTGAGGATTGATGATTGAGGATTGAGGATTGAGGATTGGGGATTGAGGATTGAAGATTGAGGATTGGGTATTGAGGATTGATCATTGAGGAATGAGGATTCAGGATTGAAGATTGAATATTGATGATTGAAGATTGAGGATTGAGGATTGAGGATTGAGGATTGATGATTGAGGATGAGGGCTGAGGGTTGAGGATTGAGGTTTGAGGACTGAGGACTGAGGATTGAGGATTGAGGATGAGGACTGAGGGTTGAGGATTGAGGTTTGAGGACTGAGGACTGAGGGCTGAGGATTGAGAGTCGAGGATTGAGGATTGAGAACTGAAGATTGAGGATTGGGTATTGAGGATTGAAAAATGAGAATTGAGGATTGAGGAATGAGGATTGAGGACTGAGGATTGAGGATTGAGAATTGAGGATTGAGGATTGAAGATTGAATATTGATGATTGAAGATTGAGGATTGAGGATTGAGGGTTGTGGATTGAGGACGAGGACTGAGGGTTGAGTATTGATTTTTGAGGACTGAGGATTGTGGATTGAGGATTGAGGATTGAAGATTGAGGATTGAATATTGAGGATAGAGGATTGAGGATTGAGGTTTGGGGAATGAGTATCGAGGATTGAATATTGAGGATTGAGGATTGAGTATTGACGATTGAGGATAAGGGCTGATGGTTGAGGATTGAGGTTTGCGTATTGAATCCTGAGAATTCAGGATATTCTATTGAGTATTGAGGATTGAAGATTGAGGATTGAGTATTGCAGATTGAGTATAGAGGATTGAAGATTGAGGATTAAGTATTGAGGATTGAGGATTGAGGATTGAGTATTGAGGATTGAAGATTGAGAAGTGAGGATTGAGAATTGTGGATTGAGGATAGAGGATTGAGGATTGAGGATTGAGGATTGAGGATTGAGGATTGAGGATTGAGGATTGAGGATTGAGGATTGAGGATTGAGGATTGAAGAAAGAGAATTGGGGATTGAGGATTGACGATTGAGGATTGAGTATTGAGGATTGAGAATTGAGGATTGAGTAGTCACGATTGAGTATTGAGGATTGAAGATTGAGAATTGAGGATTGAGGATTGAAGATTGAGGACTGAGTGTTGAGGGTTGAGTGATGAGGATTGATGTTTGTGGATTGAGATTTGAAGACTGAATATCTGGGATTGAGTATTGAAAACTGTGAATTCAGGATATTCTATTGAGTATTGAGGATTGACAATTGATTGTTGAGGACTGAGGACTGAGGATTGAGGATTGAAGATTGAGTATTGAAGAATGAGGATTGAGGATTGAGGATTGAGGATTGAAGATTGAAGATTGAGTATTGAGTATTGAGGATTGAATATTGACGACTGAGGACTGAGGATTGAGGATTGAGGACTGAGGATTGAGGATTGAGGATTGAGGATTGAAGATTGAGTATTGAGGATTGAAGATCGAGGATTGAGGATTGAGGATTGAGGATTGAGGATTGAAGGTTGAGGATTGGGGACTGAGTATTGAGGGTTGAGTGATGAGAATTGATGTTTGTGGATAGAGATTCGAAGATTGCAGGTTGAGTATTGAGTATTGAAAGCTGTGAATTGAGGATATTCTCTTGAGGATTGAGGATTGACAACTGATTGTTGAGGACTCAGGGCTGAAGATTGAGGGTTCAGGATTGAGGATTCAGGATTGAGGTTTGAGGACTGAGGATTGAGGATTGAGGATTGACGATTGAGGATAGAGGATTGAAGATTGAGGATTGGGTATTGAGGATTGATCATTGAGGATTGAGGATTGAGGATTGAAGATTGAATATTGATGATTGAAGATTGAGGACTGAGGATTGAGGGTTGTGGATTGAGGACGAGGACTGAGGGTTGAGTATTGATGTTTGAGGTCTGAGGATTGAGGATTGAGGATTGAGGATTGAAGATTGCGGATTGAGGATTGAGGATTGAGGATTGAGGATCGAGAATTGAGAATTGAGGATGAGGACTGAGGGTTGAGGATTGAGGTTTGAGAAATTAGGATTGTGGATTGAGGATTGAGGATTGAGGTTTGTGGATTGAGGTTTGATGATTGAGGATAGAGGATTCAGTATTGAGGATTGAAGGTTGAGGATTGGGTATTGAGGATTGAAGAATGAGGATTGAGGACTGAGGATTGAGGATTGAGGGTTGAGGATTGAGGATTGAGGATTGTGGCTGGAGGATTCAAGATTGAGGATTGGGTATTGCGGATTGAACATTGAGGATTGAGGATTGAGGATTGAGGATTGAGGACTGAAGATTGAATATAGATGATTGAAGATCGAGGATTGAGGATTGAGGGTTGTGGATTGAGGACGAGGACTGAGGGTTGAGTATAGATGTTTGAGGTCTGAGGATTGAGCATTGAGGATTGAGGATTGAGGATTGAGGATTGAGGAATGTAGATTGAGGATTGGGTATTGAGGATTGAAGAATGAGGATTGAGGATTGAGGATTGAGGATTGGGGACTGAGTGTTGAGGGTTGAGTGATGAGAATTGACGTTTGCGGATAGAGATTTGAAGATTGCAGATTGAGTATTGAGTATTGAAAACTGTGAATTGATGATATTTTATTGAGGATTGAGGATTGACAACTAATTGTTGAGGTCTGAGGTCTGAAGATTGAGGATTCAGGATTGAGGATTCAGGATTGAAGATTGAGGATTGGGTATTGAGGATTGAGGATTGAGGATTGATCTTTGAGGATTTGGGATTGAAGATTGAGGATTGGGTATTGCGGGTTGAACATTGAGGATGGAGGATTGAGGATTGAGGATTGACGGTTGAGGATTGAAGATTGAATATTGATGATTGAAGATTGAGGATTGAGGATTGAGGGTTGTGGATTGAGGACGAGGACTGAGGGTTGTGTATTGATGTTTGAGGTCTGAGGATTGAGGATTGAGGATTGAGAATTGAGGATCGAGGATTGAGGATTGAGGATTGAGGATTGAGGATTGAAGATTGAGGATTGGGGATAGAGGATTGACGATTGAGGGCTGAGTATTGAGGATTGTGAATTGAGCATTGAGGACTGAAGTTTGAGTATTGAGGAATGAAGATTGAGCATTGAGGATTGTGGATGAGGGCTGAGGGTTGAGGATTGAGGTTTGAGGACTGAGGACTGAAGATTGAGGACTGAGGATTGAGGATTGAGGATTGAGAATTGAGGATTGAGGATTGAGGATTGAGAATTGAGGACTGAGGATTGAGGATTGAAGATTGAGGATTGGGTATTGAGTATTGAAGAATGAGCATTGAGGATTGAGGATTGAGGATTGAGGATTGAGGATTGAAGATTGAGGAGTGGGTACCGAGGATTGAAGAATGAGGATTGAGGATTGAGGATTGAGGATTGAGGATTGAAGATTGAGTATTGAGGACTGAAGATTGACGATTGAGGGTTGAGGGTTGAGGATTGAAGATTGAGTATTGAGGATTGAAGATTGAGGATTGAGGATTGAGTATTGAAGATTGAAGATTGAGTATTGAGGATAGAAGACTGACGATTGAGGATTGAGGATTGAGTATTGAAGACTGAGGATTGAGGATTGAGGAATGAGGATTGAGGATTGAGGATTCAGTATTGAGTATTGAAGATTGAGGATTAATGATTGAGTATTGAGAATTGAGGATTGACTGTTGACTATTGAGGATTGGCAATTGAGGGTTGTGTGTTGAATATTGAGTATTGAGGATTGAAGATTGAGGATTGAGGATTGAGGATTGAGGACTGAGGATTGAAGATTGAGTATTGTGGATTGAAGAATAAGGGTTGAGGATTGAGGACGAAGTCTGACGGTTGAGGACTGAGGACTGACAATTGTGGGTTGAGAATTGAGGATTGAGGATTCAGCATTGAAGGTTTAGGATTGGTTATTGAGGATTGAACAGTGAGGATTGAGGATTGAGGATTGAGGATTGAAGATTGAGGATTGAGTACTGAGGATTGATGGTTGAGTATTGAGGATTGATGGTTGATGGTTGTGTGTTGAATATTGAGGATGGAGGATTCAGGATTGAGGATTGAGGATTGAGGATTGAAGATTGAGTATTGCGAATTGAGGATTGATGGTTGAGTATTGAGGATTGATGGCTGAGGGTTGTGTGTTGAATGTTGAGTATAGAGGATTGAGGATTGAGGATTGAGAATTGAGGATTGAAGATTGAGTATTGATGATTGAAGGTTGAGGATTGAGGATTGAGTTTGAGTATTGAGGACGAGTACTGACGGTTGAGGATTGATGTTTGAGGATTGAGGATTGAGGATAGAGGACTGCGGACTGAGGATAGAGGATGGATCATTGAGGATTGAAGATTGAGGACTGGGGAATGTGGATTGAAGGTTGAGGATTAAGGATTGAGGATTGGGGATTGAGGATCTAGGGTTGGAGATTGATTATTGAGGATTGAAGATTGAGGATTGAGGATTGAGGATTGAGGATTGATAATTGAGAATTGAGGATGAGGACTGAGGTTTGAGGATTGAGGTTATAGGAATGAGGATTGAGGATTGAGGATTGAGGATTGAGGATTGAGGATTGAGGATTGAGGATTGAGGATTGAGGATTGAGGATTGAAGAAGGAGGATTGAGGATTGAGGATTGAGGAATGAGTATTGAGGATTAAGGATTGGGGATTGAGGATTGGGTGTTGAGGGTTGAGGATTGAAGATTGAGGATTGAGGATTGAGGATTGAGGATTGAGGATTGAACATTGAGGACTGAGTGTTGAGGGTTGAGTAATGGGAATTGGTGTTTGTGGATAGAGGTTTGAAGATTGCAGATTGAGTATTGAGTATTGAAAACTGTGAACTGAGGATATTCTATTGACGATTGAGGATTGACAACTGATTGTTGAGGACTGAGGGCCGCAGATTGAGGATTCAGGATTGAGGATTCAGAATTGAGGTTTGAGGACTGAGGATTGAGGATTGAACATTGAGTACTGAGGATTGAAGATTGAGGATTGAGGATTGAGGATTGAGGATTGAGGATGAGGGCTGAGGCTTGAGGATTGAGGTTTGAGGACTGAGAACTGAGGATTGAGGATTGAGAATTGACGAATAAGGATTGAGGATTGAAGATTGAGGATTGGGTATTGAGGATTGAAGAATGAGGACTGAGGATTGAGGATTGAGGATTGAGTGTTGAGGATTGATGATTGAGCATTGAGAGTTGAAGACTGATGATTGAGGATTGAGGATCGAGGATTGAGGATTGAGGATTGAGGATTGAAGATTGAGTATTGAGGATTGAGGATTGAGGATTGAGGATTGAGGATTGAGGACTGAGGATTGAAGATTGAGGATTGAGGATTGAGGATGAGGGCTGAGGGTTGAGGATTGAGGTTTGAGGACTGAGGACCGAAGATCG
Organism: Calliopsis andreniformis; assembly: GCF_051401765.1. NCBI lineage: Eukaryota > Metazoa > Arthropoda > Insecta > Hymenoptera > Andrenidae > Calliopsis > Calliopsis andreniformis. Next base: position 4,139,574 of record NW_027480461.1, on the reverse strand, counting down.
AGGGTTGAGAATTGAGGATTGAGGATTGAGGTTTGAAGATTGAGGATTGGGTAATGAGGATTAAAGAACGCGGATTGAGGATTGAGGTTTGAGGATTGAGGATTGAAGATTGAGTATTGAGGATTGAAGACTGACGATTGAGGACTGAGAATTGGGGACTGAGGATTGAGGATTGAAGATTGAGGATTGGGTATTGAGGATTGAAAAATGACGATTGAGGATTGAGGATTGAGGATTGAGGATTGAGGATTGAAGATTGAGTATTGAGACTGAAGATTGAGGGTTGAGGATTGAGGATTGAAGATTGAGGATTTGGGACTAAGGATTGAAGATTGAGGATCGAGGATTGAGGATTGAGGATTGAAGATTGAGGATTGACGCTTGAGGATTGAGGGTTGAGAATGGAGGACTGATGGTTGAGTATTGAGGATTGATGGTTGAGGGTTGTGTGTTGAGTATTGAGGATGGAGGATTCAGGATTGAGGATTGAGGATTGAGGATTGAAGATTGAGTGTTGCGAATTGAGGATTGATGGTTGAGTATTAAGGATTGATGGTTGAGGGTTGTGTGTTGAATGTTGATGATGGAGGATTGAGGATTGAGGATTGAGAATTGAGGATTGAAGACTGAGTATTGATGATTGAAGATTGAGAATTGAAGATTGAGGTTTGAGATTTGAGGACTGAGGACTGAGGATTGAGGATTGAGGATTGAGGATTGAGAATTGAGGATTGAGGATTGAGGATTGAAGATTGAGGATTGGGTATTGAGGATTGAGGATTGAGGATTGAGGATTGAGGATTGAGGACTGAGGTTTGAAGATTGAGGATTGAGGATTGAGGATGAGGACTGAGGGTTGAGTATTGATGTTTGAGGTCCGAGGATTGAGGATTGAGGATTGAGAATTGAGGATTGAGTAATGAGGATTGAAGATTGAGGATTGGGTATTGGGGATTGAAGAATGAGTATTGAGGATTGAGGATTGAGGATTGGGGACTGAGTGTTGAGGGTTGAGTGATGAGAATTGACGTTTGCGGATAGAGATTTGAAGATTGCAGATTGAGTATTGAGTACTGAAAGGTGTGAATTGATGATATTCTATTGAGGATTGAGAATAGATTGTTGAGGACTGAGGTATGAAGATTGAGGATTCAGGATTGAGGATTCAGGATTGAGGTTTGAGGACTGAGAATTGAGGATTGAGGATTGAGGATTGAGGATTGAGGATTGAGAATTGAGGAATGAGGATTGATCATTGAGGATTTAGGATTGAATATTGATGATTGGGTATTGCGGGTTGAACATTGAGGATTGAGGATTGAGGATTGAGGATTGATGGTTGAGGATTGAAGATTGAATATTGATGATTGAAGATTGAGGATTGAGGATTGAGGGTTGTGGATTGAGGACGAGGACTGAGGGCTGTGTATTGATGTTTGAGGTCTGAGGATTGAGGATTGAGGATTGAGATTTGAGGATTGAGGATTGAGGATTGAAGATTGAGGATTGGGTATTGAGGATTGAGGAATGAGGATTGAGGATTGAGGATTGAGGATTGAGGACTAAAGAATGAGGATTGAAGATTGAGTATTGAGGATTGAAGATTAAGTATTGGGGATTGAGGATTGAGGATTGAGGATTGAGGATTGAGGATTGAAGATTGAGTATTGAGGATTGAAGATTGAGGATTGAGGATTCAAGATTGAGGATTTGGGATTGACGATTGACGATTGAGGATTGAGTATTGAGGATTGAGGATTGTAGATTGAGTATTGAGGATTGAAGATTGAGGATTGAGGATGGAGGATTGAGGACTGAGGATTGAGGATAGAAGATTGAGTATTGACATTGAAGATTGAGGATTGAGGGCTGAGGATGTAGGATTGAACAGAGAGGACTGAGTGTTGAGGATTGAGTGTTGAGAATTGATGCTTGAGGATCGAGATTTGATTATTGAATATTGTGGATTGAGTATTGAACCATGAGAACTCAGGATGTTCTATTGAGTATTGAGAATTGAGGATTGATGGTTGAGTATTGAGCATTGAGGATTGAGGATTGAGTATTGAAGATTGAAGATTGATGATTGAGGATTGAGGACTGAGGCTTGAGGATTGAGGATTGAGCATTGAGGATTGAAGATAGAGGACTGGCGATTGAGGACTGAAGTTTGAGGATTAAGCATCGAGGATTGGGGATTGAGGATGTAGGATTGGATATTGATTATTGAGGATTGAATGTTGAGGATTGAGGATTAAGGATTGAGAATTGAGAATTGAGGATGAGGACTGACGGTTGAGGATTGAGGTTTGAGGAACGAGGGTTGAGGATTGAGGATTGAGGATTGAGGATTGAGGATTGAGAATTGGGGACTGAGGATTGAGGATTGAAGATTGAGGATTGGCTATTGAGGATTGAAAAATGAGGATTGAGGTTTGAGGATTGAGGATTGAGGATTGAAGATTGAGTATTGAGACTGAAGATTGATTGTTGAGGATTGAGGATTGAAGATTGAGGATTTGGGACTAAGGATTGAAGATTGAGGATCGAGGATTGAGGATTGAGGATTGAAGATTGAGGATTGACGCTTGAGGATTGAGGGTTTAGGATGGAGGATTGATGGTTGAGTATTGAGGATTGATGGTTGAGGGTTGTGTGTTGAATATTGCGGATGGAGGATTCAGGATTGAGGATTGAGGATTGAGGATTGAAGATTGAGTGTTGCGAATTGGGGATTGATGGTTGAGTATTAAGGATTGATGGTTGAGGGTTGTGTGTTGAATCTTGATGATGGAGGATTGAGGATTGAGGATTGAGAATTGAGGATTGAAGATTGAGTATTGATGATTGAAGATTGAAGATTGAAGATTGAGGTTTGAGTTTTGAGGACTGAGGACTGAGGATTGAGGATTGAGGATTGAGGACTAAGGATTGAAGATTGAGGATTGGGTATTGAGGATTGAGGATTGAGGATTGATCTTTGAGGATTTGGGACTGAAGATTGAGGATTGGGTATTGCGGGTTGAACATTGAGGATTGAGGATTGAGGATTGAGGATTGACGGTTGAGGATTGAAGATTGAGTATTGAGGATTGAAGACTGACGATTGAGGATTGAGAATTGGGGACTGAGGATTGAGGATTGAGGTTTGAGGATTGATAATTGAGAATTGAGGATGAGGACTGAGGTTTGAGGATTGAGGTTATAGGAATGAGGATTGAGGATTGAGGATTGAGGATTGAGGATTGAGGATTGAGGATTGAGGATTGAGGATTGAGGATTGAGGATTGAGGATTGAAGAAGGAGGATTGAGGATTGAGGATTGAGGATTGAGGAATGAGTATTGAGGATTAAGGATTGGGGATTGAGGATTGGGTGTTGAGGATTGAGGATTGAAGATTGAGGATTGAGGATTGAGGATTGAGGATTGAGGATTGAACATTGAGGACTGAGTGTTGAGGGTTGAGTAATGGGAATTGGTGTTTGTGGATAGAGGTTTAAAGATTGCAGATTGAGTATTGAGTATTGAAAACTGTGAATTGAGGATATTCTATTGACGATTGAGGATTGACAACTGATTGTTGAGGACTGAGGGCCGCAGATTGAGGATTCAGGATTGAGGATTCAGAATTGAGGTTTGAGGACTGAGGATTGAGGATTGAACATTGAGTACTGAGGATTGAAGATTGAGGATTGAGGATTGAGGATTGAGGATTGAGGATGAGGGCTGAGGCTTGAGGATTGAGGTTTGAGGACTGAGAACTGAGGATTGAGGATTGAGAATTGACGAATGAGGATTGAGGATTGAAGATTGAGGATTGGGTATTGAGGATTGAAGAATGAGGACTGAGGATTGAGGATTGAGGATTGAGTGTTGAGGATTGATGATTGAGCATTGAGAGTTGAAGACTGATGATTGAGGATTGAGGATCGAGGATTGAGGATTGAGGATTGAGGATTGAAGATTGAGTATTGAGGATTGAGGATTGAGGATTGAGGATTGAGAACTGAGGATTGAAGATTGAGGATTGAGGATTGAGGATGAGGGCTGAGGGTTGAGGATTGAGGTTTGAGGACTGAGGACCGAAGATCGAGGGTTGAGAATTGAGGATTGAGGATTCAGGTTTGAAGATTGAGGATTGGGTAATGAGGATTAAAGAACGCGGATTGAGGATTGAGGTTTGAGGATTGAAGATTGAGTATTGAGGATTGAAGACTGACGATTGAGGATTGAGAATTGGGGACTGAGGATTGAGGATTGAAGATTGAGGATTGGGTATTGAGGATTGAAAAATGACGATTGAGGATTGAGGATTGAGGATTGAGGATTGAGGATTGAAGATTGAGTATTGAGACTGAAGATTGAGGGTTGAGGATTGAGGATTGAAGATTGAGGATTTGGGACTAAGGATTGAAGATTGAGGATCGAGGATTGAGGATTGAGGATTGAAGATTGAGGATTGACGCTTGAGGATTGAGGGTTGAGGATGGAGGACTGATGGTTGAGTATTGAGGATTGATGGTTGAGGGTTGTGTGTTGAATATTGAGGATGGAGGATTCAGGATTGAGGATTGAGGATTGAGGATTGAAGATTGAGTGTTGCGAATTGAGGATTGATGGTTGAGTATTAAGGATTGACGGTTGAGGGTTGTGTGTTGAATGTTGATGATGGAGGAGTGAGGATTGAGGATTGAGAATTGAGGATTGAAGACTGAGTATTGATGATTGAAGATTGAGGATTGAAGATTGAGGTTTGAGTTTTGAGGACTGAGGACTGAGGATTGAGGATTGAGGATTGAGGATTGAGAATTGAGGATTGAGGATTGAGGATTGAAGATTGAGGATTGGGTATTGAGGATTGAGGATTGAGGATTGAGGATTGAGGATTGAGGACTGAGGTTTGAAGATTGAGGATTGAGGATTGAGGATGAGGACTGAGGGCTGAGTATTGATGTTTGAGGTCTGAGGATTGAGGATTGAGGATTGAGAATTGAGGATTGAGTAATGAGGATTGAAGATTGAGGATTGGGTATTGGGGATTGAAGAATGAGTATTGAGGATTGAGGATTGAGGATTGGGGACTGAGGATTGAAGATTGAGGATTGAGGATTGAGGATGAGGGCTGAGGGTTGAGGATTGAGGTTTGAGGACTGAGGACCGAAGATCGAGGGTTGAGAATTGAGGATTGAGGATTGAGGTTTGAAGATTGAGGATTGGGTAATGAGGATTAAAGAACGCGGATTGAGGATTGAGGTTTGAGGATTGAAGATTGAGTATTGAGGATTGAAGACTGACGATTGAGGATTGAGAATTGGGGACTGAGGATTGAGGATTGAGGTTTGAGGACTGAGGACTGAAGATTGAGGACTGAGGATTGAGGATTGAGGATTGAGAATTGAGGATTGAGGATTGAGGATTGAGAATTGAGGACTGAGGATTGAGGATTGAAGATTGAGGATTGGGTATTGAGTATTGAAGAATGAGCATTGAGGATTGAGGATTGAGGATTGAGGATTGAGGATTGAAGATTGAGGAGTGGGTACCGAGGATTGAAGAATGAGGATTGAGGATTGAGGATTGAGGATTGAGGATTGAAGATTGAGTATTGAGGACTGAAGATTGACGATTGAGGGTTGAGGATTGAGGATTGAAGATTGAGTATTGAGGATTGAAGATTGAGGATTGAGGATTGAGTATTGAAGATTGAAGATTGAGTATTGAGGATAGAAGACTGACGATTGAGGATTGAGGATTGAGTATTGAAGACTGAGGATTGAGGATTGAGGAATGAGGATTGAGGATTGAGGATTCAGGATTGAGTATTGAAGATTGAGGATTAATGATTGAGTATTGAGAATTGAGGATTGACTGTTGACTATTGAGGATTGGCAATTGAGGGTTGTGAGTTGAATATTGAGTATTGAGGATTGAAGATTGAGGATTGAGGATTGAGGATTGAGGACTGAGGATTGAAGATTGAGTATTGTGGATTGAAGAATGAGGGTTGAGGATTGAGGACGAAGTCTGACGGTTGAGGACTGAGGACTGACAATTGTGGGTTGAGAATTGAGGATTGAGGATTCAGGATTGAAGGTTTAGGATTGGTTATTGAGGATTGAACAGTGAGGATTGAGGATTGAGGATTGAGGATTGAGGATTGAGGATTGAAGATTGAGGATTGAGTACTGAGGATTGATGGTTGAGTATTGAGGATTGATGGTTGAGGGTTGTGTGTTGAATATTGAGGATGGAGGATTCAGGATTGAGGATTGAGGTTTGAGGATTGAAGATTGAGTATTGCGAATTGAGGATTGATGGTTGAGTATTGAGGATTGATGGCTGAGGGTTGTGTGTTGAATGTTGAGTATAGAGGATTGAGGATTGAGGATTGAGAATTGAGGATTGAAGATTGAGTATTGATGATTGAAGATTGAGGATTGAGGATTGAGTTTGAGTATTGAGGACGAGTACTGACGGTTGAGGATTGATGTTTGAGGATTGAGGATTGATGTTAGAGGACTGCGGACTGAGGATAGAGGATGGATCATTGAGGATTGAAGATTGAGGACTGGGGAATGAGGATTGAAGATTGAGGATTAAGGATTGAGGATTGGGGATTGAGGATCTAGGGTTGGAGATTGATTATTGAGGATTGAAGATTGAGGATTGAGGATTGAGGATTGAGGATTGATAATTGAGAATTGAGGATGAGGACTGAGGTTTGAGGATTGAGGTTATAGGAATGAGGATTGAGGATTGAGGATTGAGGATTGAGGATTGAGGATTGAGGATTGAGGATTGAGGATTGAGGATTGAGGATTGAAGAAGGAGGATTGAGGATTGAGGATTGAGGATTGAGGAATGTGTATTGAGGATTAAGGATTGGGGATTGAGGATTGGGTGTTGAGGATTGAGGATTGAAGATTGCGGATTGAGGATTGAGGATTGAGGATTGAGGATTGAACATTGAGGACTGAGTGTTGAGGGTTGAGTAATGGGAATTGGTGTTTGTGGATAGAGGTTTGAAGATTGCAGATTGAGTATTGAGTATTGAAAACTGTGAATTGAGGATATTCTATTGACGATTGAGGATTGACAACTGATTGTTGAGGACTGAGGGCCGCAGATTGAGGATTCAGGATTGAGGATTCAGAATTGAGGTTTGAGGACTGAGGATTGAGGATTGAACATTGAGTACTGAGGATTGAAGATTGAGGATTGAGGATTGAGGATTGAGGATTGAGGATGAGGGCTGAGGCTTGAGGATTGAGGTTTGAGGACTGAGAACTGAGGATTGAGGATTGAGAATTGACGAATGAGGATTGAGGATTGAAGATTGAGGATTGGGTATTGAGGATTGAAGAATGAGGACTGAGGATTGAGGATTGAGGATTGAGTGTTGAGGATTGATGATTGAGCATTGAGAGTTGAAGACTGATGATTGAGGATTGAGGATCGAGGATTGAGGATTGAGGATTGAGGATTGAAGATTGAGTATTGAGGATTGAGGATTGAGGATTGAGGATTGAGGATTGAGGACTGAGGATTGAAGATTGAGGATTGAGGATTGAGGATGAGGGCTGAGGGTTGAGGATTGAGGTTTGAGGACTGAGGACCGAAGATCGAGGGTTGAGAATTGAGGATTGAGGATTGAGGTTTGAAGATTGAGGATTGGGTAATGAGGATTAAAGAACGCGGATTGAGGATTGAGGTTTGAGGATTGAAGATTGAGTATTGAGGATTGAAGACTGACGATTGAGGATTGAGAATTGGGGACTGAGGATTGAGGATTGAAAATTGAGGATTGGGTATTGAGGATTGAAAAATGACGATTGAGGATTGAGGATTGAGGATTGAGGATTGAGGATTGAAGATTGAGTATTGAGACTGAAGATTGAGGGTTGAGGATTGAGGATTGAAGATTGAGGATTTGGGACTAAGGATTGAAGATTGAGGATCGAGGATTGAGGATTGAGGATTGAAGATTGAGGATTGACGCTTGAGGATTGAGGGTTGAGAATGGAGGACTGATGGTTGAGTATTGAGGATTGATGGTTGAGGGTTGTGTGTTGAATATTGAGGATGGAGGATTCAGGATTGAGGATTGAGGATTGAGGATTGAAGATTGAGTGTTGCGAATTGAGGATTGATGGTTGAGTATTAAGGATTGATGGTTGAGGGTTGTGTGTTGAATGTTGATGATGGAGGATTGAGGATTGAGGATTGAGAATTGAGGATTGAAGACTGAGTATTGATGATTGAAGATTGAGGATTGAAGATTGAGGTTTGAGTTTTGAGGACTGAGGACTGAGGATTGAGGATTGAGGATTGAGGATTGAGAATTGAGGATTGAGGATTGAGGATTGAAGATTGAGGATTGGGTATTGAGGATTGAGGATTGAGGATTGAGGATTGAGGATTGAGGACTGAGGTTTGAAGATTGAGGATTGAGGATGAGGGCTGAGGGTTGAGTATTGACGTTTGAGGTCTGAGGATTGAGGATTGAGGATTGAGAAGTGAGGATTGAGTAATGAGGATTGAAGATTGAGGATTGGGTATTGGGGATTGAAGAATGAGTATTGAGGATTGAGGATTGAGGATTGGGGACTGAGTGTTGAGGGTTGAGTGATGAGAATTGACGTTTGTGGATAGAGATTTGAAGATTGCAGATTGAGTATTGAGTACTGAAAGGTGTGAATTGATGATATTCTATTGAGGATTGAGAATTGATTGTTGAGGACTGAGGTATGAAGATTGAGGATTCAGGATTGAGGATTCAGGATTGAGGTTTGAGGACTGAGAATTGAGGATTGAGGATTGAGGATTGAGGATTGAGGATTGAAGATTGATGATTGGGGATTGAGGATTGACGATTGTGGATTGAGTATAGAGGATTGAGTATTAAGGATTGAGGATTGAAGATTGAGTATTGAGGATTGAAGATTGAGGCCTGACGGTTGAGAATTGTTGTTCGAGGATTGAGGATTGAGTACTGAGGCTTGAGGATTGAGGATAGAGCATAGATGATTGAAGATTGGGGTCTGGTGATTGAGTATTGAAGATTGAGTATTAAGGATTGTGGATTGGGTATTGAGGATCTAGGATTGGAGATTGATTATTGGGGATTGAAGATTGAGTATTGAGGATTGAGGATTGAGCATTGAGAATTGAGGATGAGGGCCGAGGGTTGAGGATTGAGGTTTGAGGAACGAGGATTGAGGATTGAGGATTCAGGACTGAGGATTGACGATTGAGTATTGAAGATTGAGGATTTATTACTGAGGGTTGAGGATTGAGGATTGAGGATTGAGGATTGAGTATTGAAGATTGAGGATTGATAATTGAGGATTGAGGATGGAGGATTGAGGATTGAGGATTGAGGATAGAAGATTGAGTATTGACATTGAAGATTGAGGATTGAGGGCTGAGGATGAAGGATTGAACAGAGAGGACTGAGTGTTGAGGATTGAGTGTTGAGAATTGATGCTTGAGGATTGAGATTTGATTATTGAATATTGTGGATTGAGTATTGAACCATGAGAACTCAGGATGTTCTATTGAGTATTGAGAATTGAGGATTGATGGTTGAGTATTGAGCATTGAGGATTGAGGATTGAGTATTGAAGATTGAAGATTGATGATTGAGGATTGATGACTGAGGCTTGAGGATTGAGGATTGAGCAATGAGGATTGAAGGTTGAGGACTGGCGATTGAGGATTGAAGTTTGAGGATTAAGCATCGAGGATTGGGGATTGAGGATGTAGGATTGGATATTGATTATTGAGGATTGAATGTTGAGGATTGAGGATTGAATATTGACGATTGAGGATTGAGGATTGAGGATTGAGGATTGAACATTGAGGACTGAGTGTTGAGGGATGAGTAATGGGAATTGATGTTTGTGAATAGAGGTTTGAAGATTGCAGATTGAGTATTGAGTATTGAAAACTGTGAATTGAGGATATTCTATTGACGATTGAGGATTGACAACTGATTGTTGAGGACTGAGGGCCGAAGATTGAGGATTCAGGATTGAGGATTCAGAATTGAAGTTTGAGGACTGAGGAGTGAGGATTGAACATTGAGTACTGAGGATTGAAGATTGAGGATTGAGGATTGAGGATTGAGGATTGAGGATTGAACATTGAGGACTGAGTGTTGAGGGTTGAGTAATGGGAATTGGTGTTTGTGGATAGAGGTTTGAAGATTGCAGATTGAGTATTGAGTATTGAAAACTGTGAATTGAGGATATTCTATTGACGATTGAGGATTGACAACTGATTGTTGAGGACTGAGGGCCGCAGATTGAGGATTCAGGATTGAGGATTCTGAATTGAGGTTTGAGGACTGAGGATTGAGGATTGAACATTGAGTACTGAGGATTGAATATTGAGGATTGAGGATTGAGGATTGAGGATTGAGGATGAGGGCTGAGGCTTGAGGATTGAGGTTTGAGGACTGAGAACTGAGGATTGAGGATTGAGAATTGACGAATGAGGATTGAGGATTGAAGATTGAGGATTGGGTATTGAGGATTGAAGAATGAGGACTGAGGATTAAGGATTGAGGATTGAGTGTTGAGGATTGATGATTGAGCATTGAGAGTTGAAGACTGATGATTGAGGATTGAGGATCGAGGATTGAGGATTGAGGATTGAGGATTGAAGATTGAGTATTGAGGATTGAGGATTGAGGATTGAGGATTGAGGATTGAGGACTGAGGATTGAAGATTGAGGATTGAGGATTGAGGATGAGGGCTGAGGGTTGAGGATTGAGGTTTGAGGACTGAGGACCGAAGATCGAGGGTTGAGAATTGAGGATTGAGGATTGAGGTTTGAAGATTGAGGATTGGGTAATGAGGATTAAAGAACGCGGATTGAGGATTGAGGTTTGAGGATTGAAGATTGAGTATTGAGGATTGAAGACTGACGATTGAGGATTGAGAATTGGGGACTGAGGATTGAGGATTGAAAATTGAGGATTGGGTATTGAGGATTGAAAAATGACGATTGAGGATTGAGGATTGAGGATTGAGGATTGAGGATTGAAGATTGAGTATTGAGACTGAAGATTGAGGGTTGAGGATTGAGGATTGAAGATTGAGGATTTGGGACTAAGGATTGAAGATTGAGGATCGAGGATTGAGGATTGAGGATTGAAGATTGAGGATTGACGCTTGAGGATTGAGGGTTGAGAATGGAGGACTGATGGTTGAGTATTGAGGATTGATGGTTGAGGGTTGTGTGTTGAATATTGAGGATGGAGGATTCAGGATTGAGGACTGAGGATTGAGGATTGAAGATTGAGTGTTGCGAATTGAGGATTGATGGTTGAGTATTAAGGATTGATGGTTGAGGGTTGTGTGTTGAATGTTGATGATGGAGGACTGAGGATTGAGGATTGAGGATTGAGGATTGAGAATTGAGGATTGAGGATTGAGGATTGAAGATTGAGGATTGGGTATTGAGGATTGAGGATTGAGGATTGAGGATTGAGGATTGAGGACTGAGGTTTGAAGATTGAGGATTGAGGATGAGGGCTGAGGGTTGAGTATTGATGTTTGAGGTCTGAGGATTGAGGATTGAGGATTGAGAATTGAGGATTGAGTAATGAGGATTGAAGATTGAGGATTGGGTATTGGGGATTGAAGAATGAGTATTGAGGATTGAGGATTGAGGATTGGGGACTGAGTGATGAGAATTGACGTTTGTGGATAGAGATTTGAAGATTGCAGATTGAGTATTGAGTACTGAAAGGTGTGAATTGATGATATTCTATTGAGGATTGAGAATTGATTGTTGAGGACTGAGGTATGAAGATTGAGGATTCAGGATTGAGGATTCAGGATTGAGGTTTGAGGACTGAGAATTGAGGATTGAGGATTGAGGATTGAGGATTGAGGATTGAAGATTGATGATTGGGGATTGAGGATTGACGATTGTGGATTGAGTATAGAGGATTGAGTATTAAGGATTGAGGATTGAAGATTGAGTATTGAGGATTGAAGATTGAGGCCTGACGGTTGAGAATTGTTGTTCGAGGATTGAGGATTGAGGATTGAGTACTGAGGCTTGAGGATTGAGGATAGAGCATAGATGATTGAAGATTGGGGACTGGTTATTGAGTATTGAAGATTGAGTATTAAGGATTGTGGATTGGGTATTGAGGATCTAGGATTGGAGATTGATTATTGGGGATTGAAGATTGAGTATTGAGGATTGAGGATTGAGCATTGAGAATTGAGGATGAGGGCCGAGGGTTGAGGATTGAGGTTTGAGGAACGAGGATTGAGGATTGAGGATTCAGGACTGAGGATTGACGATTGAGTATTGAAGATTGAGGATTTATTACTGAGGGTTGAGGATTGAGGATTGAGGATTGAGGATTGAGTATTGAAGATTGAGGATTGATAATTGAGGATTGAGGATGGAGGATTGAGGATTGAGGATTGAGGATAGAAGATTGAGTATTGACATTGAAGATTGAGGATCGTGGGCTGAGGATGAAGGATTGAACAGAGAGGACTGAGTGTTGAGGATTGAGTGTTGAGAATTGATGCTTGAGGATTGAGATTTGATTATTGAATATTGTGGATTGAGTATTGAACCATGAGAACTCAGGATGTTCTATTGAGTATTGAGAATTGAGGATTGATGGTTGAGTATTGAGCATTGAGGATTGAGGATTGAGTATTGAAGATTGAAGATTGATGATTGAGGATTGATGACTGAGGCTTGAGGATTGAGGATTGAGCAATGAGGATTGAAGGTTGAGGACTGGCGATTGAGGATTGAAGTTTGAGGATTAAGCATCGAGGATTGGGGATTGAGGATGTAGGATTGGATATTGATTATTGAGGATTGAATGTTGAGGATTGAGGATTGAATATTGACGATTGAGGATTGAGGATTGAGGATTGAGGATTGAACATTGAGGACTGAGTGTTGAGGGATGAGTAATGGGAATTGATGTTTGTGAATAGAGGTTTGAAGATTGCAGATTGAGTATTGAGTATTGAAAACTGTGAATTGAGGATATTCTATTGACGATTGAGGATTGACAACTGATTGTTGAGGACTGAGGGCCGAAGATTGAGGATTCAGGATTGAGGATTCAGAATTGAAGTTTGAGGACTGAGGAGTGAGGATTGAACATTGAGTACTGAGGATTGAAGATTGAGGATTGAGGATTGAGGATTGAGGATTGAGGATGTGGGCTGAGGCTTGAGGATTGAGGTTTGAGGACTGAGGACTGAGGATTGAGGATTGACAATTGACGAATGAGGATTGAGGATTGAAGATTAAGGCTTGGGTATTGAGGATTGAAGAATGAGGACTGAGGATTGAGGATTGAGGATTGAGTGTTGAGGATTGATGATTGAGCATTGAGAGTTGAAGACTGACGATTGAGGATTGAGGATCGAGGATTGAGGATTGAGGATTGAGGATTGAAGATTGAGTATTGAGGATTGAAGATTGAGGATTGATTATTGAGGATTGAAGATTGAGGATTGAGGATTGTGGATTGAGGATTGATAATTGAGAATTGAGGATGAGGACTGAGGGTTGAGGATTGAGGATATAGGAATGAGGATTGAGGATTGAGGATTGAGGATTGAGGATTGAGGATTGAAGATGGAGGATTGAGGATTGAGGATTGAGGAATGAGGATTGAGGATTAAGGATTGGGGATTGAGGATTGGGTGTTGAGGATTGAAGAAGGAGGATTGAGGATTGAGGATTGAGGATTGAGGATTGAAGATTGAGTATTGAGGATTGAGGATTGAGGATTGAGGATTGAACATTGAGGACTGAGTGTTGAGGGTTGAGTAATGGGAATTGATGTTTGTGGATAGAGGTTTGAAGATTGCAGATTGAGTATTGAGTATTGAAAACTGTGAATTGAGGATATTCTATTGACGATTGAGGATTGACAACTGATTGTTGAGGACTGAGGGCCGCAGATTGAGGATTCAGGATTGAGGATTCAGAATTGAGGTTTGAGGACTGAGGATTGAGGATTGAACATTGAGTACTGAGGATTGAAGATTGAGGATTGAGGGTTGAGGATTGAGGATTGAGGATGAGGGCTGAGGCTTGAGGATTGAGGTTTGAGGACTGAGGACTGAGGATTGAGGATTGGGAATTGACGAATGAGGATTGAGGATTGAAGATTGAGGATTGGGTATTGAGGATTGAAGAATGAGGACTGAGGATTGAGGATTGAAGATTGAGTATTGAGGATTGAAGACTGACGATTGAGGATTGAGGATTGGGGACTCAGGATTGAGGATTGAAGATTGAGGATTGGGTATTGAGGATTGAAAAATGAGGATTGAGGATTGAAGATTGAGGATTGAGGATTGAAGATTGAGTATTGAGACTGAAGATTGAGGGTTGATGATTGAGGATTGAAGATTGAGGATTTGGGACTAAGGATTGAAGATTGAGGATCGAGGATTGAGGATTGAGGATTGAAGATTGAGGATTGACGCTTGAGGATTGAGGGTTGAGGATGGAGGATTGATGGTTGAGTATTGAGGATTGATGGTTGAGGGTTGTGTGTTGAATATTGAGGATGGAGGATTCAGGATTGAGGATTGAGGATTGAGGATTGAAGATTGAGTGTTGCGAATTGAGGATTGATGGTTGAGTATTAAGGATTGATGGTTGAGGGTTGTGTGTTGAATGTTGATGATGGAGGATTGAGGATTGAGGATTGAGAACTGAGGATTGAAGATTGAGTATTGATGATTGAAGATTGAGGATTGAAGATTGAGGTTTGAGTTTTGAGGACTGAGGACTGAGGATTGAGGATTGAGGATTGAGGATTAAGGATTGAAGATTGAGGATTGGGTATTGAGGATTGAAGAATGAGGATTGAGGATTGAGGATTGAGGATTGAGTGCTGAGGATTGAGGATTGAGGATTGAGGATTGAGTATTGAGTATTGAAGATTGAGGATTGATGGTAGAGGATTGAGGATTGAGGATCGAGGATTGAGAATGAGGACTGAGGGTTGAGGATTGAGGTTTGAGTATAGAATCCTGAGAATTCAGGGTATTCTATTGAGTATTGAGAATTGAGGATTGATGGTTGAGTATTGAGTATTGAGGATTGAGGATTGAGGATTGTGTATTGAAGATGGAGGAGTGATGATTGTGGATTGAGTATTGAGGATTGAGGATTGAGGATTGAGGATTGAAGATTGATTATTCAGGATTGAGGATTGAGGATTCAGGATTGAGGATTGAGGATTCAGGATTGAGGATTGAGGATGGAGTATTGAAGATTGAGGATTGATGATTGAGGATTGAGGATGGAGGATTGAGGATTGAGGATTGAGGATAGAAGATTGAGTATTGACATTGAAGATTGAGGATTGAGGGCTGAGGATGAAGGATTGAACAGAGAGGACTGAGTGTTGAGGATTGAGTGTTGAGAATTGATGCTTGAGGATTGAGATTTGATTATTGAATATTGTGGATTGAGAATTGAGCCATGAGAACTCAGGATGTTCTATTGAGTATTGAGAATTGAGGATTGATGGTTGAGTATTGAGCATTGAGGATTGAGGATTGAGTATTGAAGATTGAAGATTGATGATTGAGGATTGATGACTGAGGCTTGAGGATTGAGGATTGAGCAATGAGGATTGAAGATTGAGGACTGGCGATTGAGGATTGAAGTTTGAGGATTAAGCATCGAGGATTGGGGATTGAGGATGTAGGATTGGATATTGATAATTGAGGATTGAATGTTGAGGATTGAGGATTGAATATTGACGATTGAGGATTGAGGATTGAGGATTGAGGATTGAACATTGAGGACTGAGTGTTGAGGGATGAGTAATGGGAATTGATGTTTGTGAATAGAGGTTTGAAGATTGCAGATTGAGTATTGAGTATTGAAAACTGTGAATTGAGGATATTCTATTGACGATTGAGGATTGACAACTGATTGTTGAGGACTGAGGGCCGAAGATTGAGGATTCAGGATTGAGGATTCAGAAGTGAAGTTTGAGGACTGAGGAGTGAGGATTGAACATTGAGTACTGAGGATTGAAGATTGAGGATTGAGGATTGAGGATTGAGGATTGAGGATGTGGGCTGAGGCTTGAGGATTGAGGTTTGAGGACTGAGGACTGAGGATTGAGGATTGACAATTGACGAATGAGGATTGAGGATTGAAGATTAAGGATTCGGTATTGAGGATTGAAGAATGAGGACTGAGGATTGAGGATTGAGGATTGAGTGTTGAGGATTGATGATTGAGCATTGAGAGTTGAAGACTGACGATTGAGGATTGAGGATCGAGGATTGAGGATTGAGGATTGAGGATTGAAGATTGAGTATTGAGGATTGAAGATTGAGGATCGAGGATTGAGGATTGAGGATTGAAGATTGAGGATTGACGCTTGAGGATTGAGGGTTGAGGATGGAGGATTGATGGTTGAGTATTGAGGATTGATGGTTGAGGGTTGTGTGTTGAATATTGAGGATGGAGGATTCAGGATTGAGGATTGAGGATTGAGGATTGAGGATTGAAGATTGAGTGTTGCGAATTGAGGATTGATGGTTGAGTATTGAGGATTGATGGTTGAGGGTTGTGTGTTGAATGTTGATGATGGAGGATTGAGGATTGAGGATTGAGGATTGAGGATTGAAGATTGAGTATTGATGATTGAAGATTGAGGATTGAAGATTGACGTTTGAGTTTTGAGGACTGAGGACTGAGGATTGAGGATTGAGGATTGAGGATTGAGGATTGAAGATTGAGGATTGGGTATTGAGGATTGAAGAATGAGGATTGAGGATCGAGGATTGAGGATTGAGTGTTGAGGATTGATGATTGAGTATTGAGAGTTGAAGACTGACGATTGAGGATTGAGGACCGAGGATTGAGGATTGAGGATTGAGGATTGAAGATTGAGGATTGAGGATTGAAGATTTAGTATTGAGGATTGAAGATTGGGAATTGAGGATTGAGGATTGAGGATTGAAGATTGAGGATTGAGGATTGAGTATTGAGGATTGAGGATTGAGGATTGAGGATTGAATATTGACGATCAAGGATAGAGGATTGAGTTCTGACGATTGCAGATTGAGGATTGAGGATTGAGGATTGATTATTGAGGATTGGGGATTGAGGATTGAGGATTGAAGGTTGAGTCTTGAGGATTGAAGATTGAAGATTGAGGATTGAGGTTTGAGGATTGAGGTTTGATGACTGAGGATTGAAGATTGAGGGTTGATGATTGAGGATTGAGTATTGAGGATTGAGGATTGAGGATTGAGGATTGAAGATTGAGTATTGAGGATTGAAGATTGAGGATGAGGAATGAGGATTGAGGATTGAAGATTGAGGATTGAGGTTTGAGGACTGAGGATTGAGGATTGAGGATTGAGGATTGATGATTGAGGATTGATGATTGAGGATTGAGGATTGAAGATTGAGGATTGGGTATCGGGGATTGAACATTGAGGATTGAGGATTGAGGATTGAGGATTGAGGACTGAAGATTGTATATTGAAGGATGAAGATTGAGGATTGAGGATTGAGTGTTGTGGATTGAGGACGAGGACTGAGGGTATGAGTATTGATGTCTGAGGTCTGAGGATTGAGGATTGAGGATTGAGAATTGAGGATTGAGGGTTGAGGATTGAAGATTGAGGATTGAGTATTGAAGATTGAAGATTGAGGATTGAGGATTGAGGATTGGGGATTGACGATGAGGGCTGAGGGTTGTGGATTGAGGTTTGAGGACTGAGGACTGAGGATTGAGGATTGAGAATTGAGGATTGAGGACTGAGGATTGAAGATTGAGGATTGGGTTTTGAGGATTGAAGAATGAGGATCGAGGATAGAGGATTGAGGATTGAGGAATGAAAATTGATGGTTGAGTGTTGAGGATTGAGGATTGAAGATTGAGTATTGACGATTGAAGATTGAGGATTGAGGATTGAGTATTGAAGATTGAAGATTGAGGATTGAGGATTGAGGATTGGGGATTGACGATGAGGGCTGAGGGTTGTGGATTGAGGTTTGTGGACTGAGGACTGAGGATTGAGGATTGAGAATTGAGGATTGAGGATTGAGGATTGAAGATTGAGGATTGGGTATTGAGGATTGAAGAATGAGGATTGAGGATTGAGGATTGAGGATTAAGGATTGAGGATTGTGGATTGAGGATTGAGGATTGAGGTTTGAGGACTGAGTACTGAGGATTGAGGATTGAGGATTCAGAATTGAAGATTCAGTATTGAGGATTGAAGATTGAGAAATGAGGATTCAGGATTGAAGTTTGAGTATTGAAGATTGAAGATTGAGGATTGAGGATTGAGAATTGAGGGTTGACGATGAGGGCTGAGGGTTGTGGATTGAGGTTTGAGGACTGAGGACTGAGGATTGAGGATTGAGAATTGAGGATTGAGGATTGAGGATTGCGTATTGAGGACGAGTACTGACGGCTGAGGATTGAGGTTTGAGGATTGAGGATTGAGGATAGAGGACTGAGGGCTGAGGATTGAGGACGGAGCATTGAGGATTGAAGATTGAGGACAGGGGAATGTGGATTGAAGATTGAGGATTAAGGATTGAGGATTGGGGATTGAGGATCTAGGATTGGAGATTGATTATTGAGGATTGAAGATTGAGGATTGAGGATTGAAGAAGGAGGATTGAGGATTGAGGATTGAGGATTGAGGATTGAGGATTGAGGATTGGGGATTGAGGATTGGGTGTTGAGGATTGAAGAAGGGGGATTGAGGATTGAGGATTGAAGATTGAGTATTGAGGCTGAAGATTGAGGGTTGAGGATTGTGGATTGAAGATTGAGGATTTGGGACTAAGGATTGAAGATTGAGGATCGAGGATTGAGGATTGAGGATTGAAGATTGAGGATTGACGCTTGAGGATTGAGGGTTGAGGATGGAGGATTGATGGTTGAGTATTGAGGATTGATGGTTGAGGGTTGTGTGTTGAATATTGTGGATGGAGGATTCAGGATTGAGGATTGAGGATTGAGGATTGAAGATTGAGTGTTGCGAATTGAGGATTGATGTTTGAGTATTGAGGATTGATGGTTGAGGGTTGTGTGTTGAATGTTGATGATGGAGGATTGAGGATTGAGGATTGAGGATTGAGGATTGAAGATTGAGTATTGATGATTGAAGATTGAGGATTGAAGATTGACGTTTGAGTTTTGAGGACTGAGGACTGAGGATTGAGGATTGAGGATTGAGGATTGAGGATTGAAGATTGAGGATTGGGTATTGAGGATTGAAGAATGAGGATTGAGGATTGAGGATTGAGGATTGAGTGTTGAGGATTGATGATTGAGTATTGAGAGTTGAAGACTGACGATTGAGGATTGAGGACCGAGGATTGAGGATTGAGGATTGAGGATTGAAGATTGAGGATTGAGGATTGAAGATTTAGTATTGAGGATTGAAGATTGGGAATTGAGGATTGAGGATTGAGGATTGAAGATTGAGGATTGAGGATTGAGTATTGAGGATTGAGGATTGAGGATTGAGGATTGAATATTGACGATCAAGGATTGAGGATTGAGTACTGACGATTGCAGATTGAGGATTGAGGATTGAGGATTGATTATTGAGGATTGAGGATTGAGGATTGAGGATTGAAGGTTGAGTCTTGAGGATTGAAGATTGAAGATTGAGGATTGAGGTTTGAGGATTGAGGTTTGATGATTGAGGATTGAAGATTGAGGGTTGATGATTGAGGATTGAGTATTGAGGATTGAGGATTGAGGATTGAGGATTGAAGATTGAGTATTGAGGATTGAAGATTGAGGATGAGGAATGAGGATTGAGGATTGAAGATTGAGGATTGAGGTTTGAGGACTGAGGATTGAGGATTGAGGATTGAGGATTGATGATTGAGGATTGATGATTGAGGATTGAGTATTGAAGATTGAGGATTGGGTATCGCGGATTGAACATTGAGGATTGAGGATTGAGGATTGAGGATTGAGGACTGAAGATTGTATATTGAAGGTTGAAGATTGAGGATTGAGGATTGAGTGTTGTGGATTGAGGACGAGGACTGAGGGTATGAGTATTGATGTCTGAGGTCTGAGGATTGAGGATTGAGGATTGAGAATTGAGGATTGAGGATTGAGGATTGAAGATTGAGGATTGAGTATTGAAGATTGAAGATTGAGGATTGAGGATTGAGGATTGGGGATTGACGATGAGGGCTGAGGGTTGTGGATTGAGGTTTGTGGACTGAGGACTGAGGATTGAGGATTGAGAATTGAGGATTGAGGACTGAGGATTGAAGATTGAGGATTGGGTTTTGAGGATTGAAGAATGAGGATCGAGGATAGAGGATTGAGGATTGAGGAATGAAAATTGATGGTTGAGTGTTGAGGATTGAGGATTGAAGATTGAGTATTGACGATTGAAGATTGAGGATTGAGGATTGAGGATTGAGCATTGAGGATTGAAGATTGAGGATTGGGGACTGAGTGTTGAGGGTTGAATGATGAGAATTGATGTTTGTGGATAGAGATTTGAAGATTGCAAACTGAGTATTGCGTATTGAAAACTCTGAACTGAGGATATTCTATTGAGGATTGAGGATTGACAACTGATTGTTGAGGACTGAGTGCTGAAGATTGAGGATTCAGGATTGAGGATTCAGGATTGTGGTTTGAGGACTGAGGATTGAGGATTGAGGATTGAGGATTGAGGATTGAGGATTGAGGATTGAAGATTGAGGATTGGGTATTGAGGATTGGACATTGAGGATTGAGGATTGAGGATTGAGGAGTGAGGACTGAGGATTGAAAATTGAATATTGATGATTGAAGTTTGAGGATTGAGGATTGAGGATTCTGGATTGAGGACGAGCACTGAGGCCTGAGTATTGATGTTTGAGGTCTGAGGATTGAGGATTGTGGATTGAGAATTGAGGATTGAGGATTGAGGATTGAAGATTGAGGATTGGGTATTGAGGATTGAAGAATGAGGGTTGAGGATTGAGGATTGAGGATTGAGGATTGAAGATTGAGTATTGGGGATTGAAGATTGAGGATTGAGGATAGAGTACTGAGGATTGAGGATTGAGGATTGAGGATTGTGGATTGACGTTTGAGGATTGAGGTTTGAGGATGGAGGATTGAAGAGAGAGGACTGAGTGTTGGGGATTGAGTGTTGAGAATAGATGTTTGAGGATTGAGGTTTGATTATTGAATATTGCGGATTGAGTATTGACCCATGAGAATTCAGGATATTCTGTTGAATATTGAGAATTGAGGATTGATGGTTTGGGTTGGGATTTGAGGGTTGTGGATTGAGGACGAGGACTGAGGTTTGAGTATTGATGTTTGAGGTCTGAGGATTTAGGATTGAGGATTGTGAATTGAGGATTGAGGATTGAGGATTGAAGATTGGGGATTGGGTATTGAGGATTGAAAAATGAGGATTGAGGATTGAGGATTGAGTATTAAGCATTGAAGATTGAGCGTAGGGGATTGAAGACTGAGGGTTGAGGATTGAGGATTGAAGATTGAGTATTGATGATTGAAGACTGAGGATTGAAGATTGACGTTTGAGTTTTGAGGACTGAGGACTGAGGATTGAGGATTGAGGATTGAGGATTGAGGATTGAAGATTGAGGATTGGGTATTGAGGATTGAAGAATGAGGATTGAGGATTGAGAATTGAGGATTGAGTGTTGAGGATTGATGATTGAGTACTGAGAGTTGAAGACTGACGATTGAGGATTGAGGACCGAGGATTGAGGATTGAGGATTGAGGATTGAAGATTGAGGATTGGGGATTGAAGATTTAGTATTGAGGATTGAAGATTGGGAATTGAGGATTGAGGATTGAGGATTGAAGATTGAGGATTGAGGATTGAGTATTGAGGATTGAGGATTGATGACTGAGGATTGAATATTGACGATCAAGGATTGAGGATTGAGTACTGACGATTGAAGATTGAGGATTGAGGATTGAGGATTGATTATTGAGGATTGAGGATTGAGGATTGAGGATTGAAGGTTGAGTCTTGAGGATTGAAGATTGAAGATTGAGGATTGAGGTTTGAGGATTGAGGTTTGATGATTGAGGATTGAAGATTGAGGGTTGATGATTGAGGATTGAGTATTGAGGATTGAGGATTGAGGATTGAGGATTGAAGATTGAGTATTGAGGATTGAAGATTGAGGATGAGGAATGAGGATTGAGGATTGAAGATTGATGATTGAGGTTTGAGGACTGAGGATTGAGGATTGAGGATTGAGGATTGATGATTGAGGATTGATGATTGAGGATTGAGGATTGAAGATTGAGGATTGGGTATCGCGGATTGAACATTGAGGATTGAGGATTGAGGATTGAGGATTGAGGACTGAAGATTGTATATTGAAGGTTGAAGATTGAGGATTGAGGATTGAGTGTTGTGGATTGAGGACGAGGACTGAGGGTATGAGTATTGATGTCTGAGGTCTGAGGATTGAGGATTGAGGATTGAGAATTGAGGATTGAGGATTGAGGATTGAAGATTGAGGATTGAGTATTGAAGATTGAAGATTGAGGATTGAGGATTGAGGATTGGGGATTGACGATGAGGGCTGAGGGTTGTGGATTGAGGTTTGTGGACTGAGGACTGAGGATTGAGGATTGAGAATTGAGGATTGAGGATTGAGGATTGAAGATTGAGGATTGGGTATTGAGGATTGAAGAATGAGGATTGAGGATTGAGGATTGAGGATTAAGGATTGAGGATTGTGGATTGAGGATTGAGGATTGAGGTTTGAGGACTGAGTACTGAGGATTGAGGATTGAGGATTCAGAATTGAAGATTCAGTATTGAGGATTGAAGATTGAGAAATGAGGATTCAGGATTGAAGTTTGAGTATTGAAGATTGAAGATTGAGGATTGAGGATTGAGAAATGAGGGTTGACGATGAGGGCTGAGGGTTGTGGATTGAGGTTTGAGGACTGAGGACTGAGGATTGAGGATTGAGAATTGAGGATTGAGGATTGAGTATTGAGTATTGAGGACGAGTACTGACGGCTGAGGATTGAGGTTTGAGGATTGAGGATTGAGGATAGAGGACTGAGGGCTGAGGATTGAGGACGGAGCATTGAGGATTGAAGATTGAGGACAGGGGAATGAGGATTGAAGATTGAGGATTAAGGATTGAGGATTGGGGATTGAGGATCTAGGATTGGAGATTGATTATTGAGGATTGAAGATTGAGGATTGAGGATTGAAGAAGGAGGATTGAGGATAGAGGATTGAGGATTGAGGATTGAGGATTGAGGATTGGGGATTGAGGATTGGGTGTTGAGGATTGAAGAAGGGGGATTGAGGATTGAGGATTGAAGATTGAGTATTGAGGCTGAAGATTGAGGGTTGAGGATTGTGAATTGAAGATTGAGGATTTGGGACTAAGGATTGAAGATTGAGGATCGAGGATTGAGGATTGAGGATTGAAGATTGAGGATTGACGCTTGAGGATTGAGGGTTGAGGATGGAGGATTGATGGTTGAGTATTGAGGATTGATGGTTGAGGGTTGTGTGTTGAATATTGTGGATGGAGGATTCAGGATTGAGGATTGAGGATTGAGGATTGAAGATTGAGTGTTGCGAATTGAGGATTGATGGTTGAGTATTGAGGATTTATGGTTGAGGGTTGTGTGTTGAATGTTGATGATGGAGGATTGAGGATTGAGGATTGAGGATTGAGGATTGAAGATTGAGTATTGATGATTGAAGATTGAGGATTGAAGATTGACGTTTGAGTTTTGAGGACTGAGGACTGAGGATTGAGGATTGAGGATTGAGGATTGAGGATTGAATATTGAGGATTGGGTATTGAGGATTGAAGAATGAGGATTGAGGATTGAGGATTGAGGATTGAGTGTTGAGGATTGATGATTGAGTATTGAGAGTTGAAGACTGACGATTGAGGATTGAGGACCGAGGATTGAGGATTGAGGATTGAGGATTGAAGATTGAGGATTGAGGATTGAAGATTTAGTATTGAGGATTGAAGATTGGGAATTGAGGATTGAGGATTGAGGATTGAAGATTGAGGATTGAGGATTGAGTATTGAGGATTGAGGATTGAGGATTGAGGATTGAATATTGACGATCAAGGATTGAGGATTGAGTACTGACGATTGCAGATTGAGGATTGAGGATTGAGGATTGATTATTGAGGATTGAGGATTGAGGATTGAGGATTGAAGGTTGAGTCTTGAGGATTGAAGATTGAAGATTGAGGATTGAGGTTTGAGGATTGAGGTTTGATGATTGAGGATTGAAGATTGAGGGTTGATGATTGAGGATTGAGTATTGAGGATTGAGGATTGAGGATTGAGGATTGAAGATTGAGTATTGAGGATTGAAGATTGAGGATGAGGAATGAGGATTGAGGACTCAAGATTGAGGATTGAGGTTTGAGGACTGAGGATTGAGGATTGAGGATTGAGGATTGATGATTGAGGATTGATGATTGAGGATTGAGGATTGAAGATTGAGGATTGGGTATCGCGGATTGAACATTGAGGATTGAGGATTGAGGATTGAGGATTGAGGACTGAAGATTGTATATTGAAGGTTGAAGATTGAGGATTGAGGATTGAGTGTTGTGGATTGAGGACGAGGACTGAGGGTATGAGTATTGATGTCTGAGGTCTGAGGATTGAGGATTGAGGATTGAGAATTGAGGATTGAGGATTGAGGATTGAAGATTGAGGATTGAGTATTGAAGATTGAAGATTGAGGATTGAGGATTGAGGATTGGGGATTGACGATGAGGGCTGAGGGTTGTGGATTGAGGTTTGTGGACTGAGGACTGAGGATTGAGGATTGAGAATTGAGGATTGAGGACTGAGGATTGAAGATTGAGGATTGGGTTTTGAGGATTGAAGAATGAGGATCGAGGATAGAGGATTGAGGATTGAGGAATGAAAATTGATGGTTGAGTGTTGAGGATAGAGTACTGAGGATTGAGGATTGAGGATTGAGGATTGTGGATTGACGTTTGAGGATTGAGGTTTGAGGATGGAGGATCGAAGAGAGAGGACTGAGTGTTGGGGATTGAGTGTTGAGAATAGATGTTTGAGGATTGAGGTTTGATTATTGAATATTGCGGATTGAGTATTGACCCATGAGAATTCAGGATATTCTATTGAATATTGAGAATTGAGGATTGATGGCTTGGGTTGGGATTTGAGGGTTGTGGATTGAGGACGAGGACTGAGGTTTGAGTATTGATGTTTGAGGTCTGAGGATTTAGGATTGAGGATTGTGAATTGAGGATTGAGGATTGAGGATTGAAGATTGGGGATTGGGTATTGAGGATTGAAAAATGAGGATTGAGGATTGAGGATTGAGTATTAAGCATTGAAGATTGAGTGTAGGGGATTGAAGACTGAGGGTTGAGGATTGAGGATTGAAGATTGAGGATTTGGGACTAAGGATTGAAGATTGAGGATCGAGGATTGAGGATTGAGGATTGAGGATTAAGGATTGAGGATTGAAGATTCAGGATTGGGTATTGAGGATTGAAGAATGATGATTGAGGATTGAGGATTGAGGATTGAATATTGAAGATTGATTATTGAGGATTGAAGATGGACGATTGAGGATTGAGTATTGAGGATTGAAGATTGAGGATTGAGGATTGACGATTGAGGGTTGAGGATTGATGGTTGAGTATTGAGGATTGAAGATTGAGGATTGAGGATTGAGGATTGAGGATTGAGGATTGAAGATTGAGGATTGAGAATTGAGGATTGAGGATTGAGGATTGAAGATTGAGGATTGATGGTTGATGATTGAGGATTGAAGATTGAGTATTGAGGACTGAAGATTGAGGATTGAAGATTGAGGATTGAGGATTGAGGATTGAAGATTGAGGATTGGGGACTGAGTGTAGATGGTTGAGTGATGAGAATTGATGTTTGTGGATAGAGACTTGATGATTGCAGATTGAGTATTGAGTATTGAAAACTCTGAACTGAGGATATTCTATTGAGGATTGAGGATTGACAACTGAGAGTTGAGGACTGAGGGCTGAAGATGGAGGATTCAGGATTGAGGATTCAGGATTGTGGTTTGAGGACTGAGGATTGAGGATTGAGGATTGAGAATTGAGGATTGAGGATTGAGGATTGAGAATTGAGGATTGAGGATTGAGGGTTGAAGATTGAGGATTGGGTATTGAGGATTGAAGAATGAGGATTGAGGATTGAGGATTGAGGATTGAGGATTGAGGATTGAGGATTGAAGATTGAGGATTGGGTACCGAGGATTGAAGAATGAGGATTGAGGATTGAGGATTGAGGATTGAGGATTGAAGATTGAGTATTGAGGACTGAAGATTGACGATTGAGGGTTGAGGATTGAGGATTGAAGATTGAGTATTGAGGATTGAAGATAGAGGGTTGAGGATTGAGTATTGAAGATTGAAGATTGAGTATTGAGGATAGAAGACTGACGATTGAGGATTGAGGATTGAGTATTGAAGACTGAGGATTGAGGATTGAGGAATGAGGATTGAGGATTGAGGATTCAGGATTGAGTATTGAAGATTGAGGATTGATGATTGAGTATTGAGAATTGAGGATTGACGGTTGACTATTGAGGATTGGCAGTTGAGGGTTGTGTGTTGAATATTGAGTATTGAGGATTGAAGATTGAGGATTGAGGATTGAGGATCGAGGACTGAGGATTGAAGATTGAGTATTGAGGATTGAAGATTGAGGGTTGAGGATTGAGGACGAGGTCTGACGGTTGAGGACTGAGGACTGACAATTGTGGGTTGAGAATTGAGGATTGAGGATTCAGGATTGAAGGTTTAGGGTTGGTTATTGAGGATTGAAGAGTGAGGAATGAGGATTGAGGATTGAGGATTGAAGATTGAGGATTGAGTACTGAGGATTGATGGTTGAGTTTTGAGGTTTGATGGTTGAGGGTTGTGTGTTGAATATTGAGAATGGGGGATTCAGGATTGAGGATTGAGGATTGAAGATTGAGGATTGGGTATTGAGGATTGAAGAATGAGGATTGAGGATTGAGGACTGAGGATTGAGGATTGAAGATTGAGTATTGGGGATTGAAGATTGAGGATTGAGGATTGAGTATTGAGGATTGAGGATTGAGAATTGAGGATTCAGGATTGACGCTTGAGGATTGAGGTTTGAGGATGGAGGATTGAAGAGAGAGGACTGAGTGTTGGGGATTGAGTGTTGAGAATAGATGTTTGAGGATTGAGGTTTTATTATTGAATATTGCGGATTGAGTATTGAACCATGAGAATTCAGGATATTCTATTGAATATTGAGAATTGAGGATTGATGGTTTGGGTTGGGGATTGAGGGTTGTGGATTGAGGACGAGGACTGAGGGTTGTGTATTGATGTTTGAGGTCTGAGGATTTAGGATTGAGGATTGTGAATTGAGGATTGATGGTTGAGTATTGAGAATTGATGGCTGAGGGATGTGTGTTGAATGTTGAGGATAGAGGATTGAGGATTGAGGATTGAGAACTGAGGATTGAAGATTGAGTATTGATGATTGAAGATTGAGGATTGAGGATTGAGGTTGAGTATTGAGGACGAGTACTGACGGTTGAGGATTGAGGTTTGAGAATTGAGGATTGAGGATAGAGGAGTGAGGACTGAGGATTGGGGATGGAGCATTGAGGATTGAAGATTGAGGACTGGGGAACGAGGATTGAAGATTGAGCATTAAGGATTGAGGATTAGGGTTTGAGGATATAGGATTGGAGATTGATTATTGAGGATTGAAAATTGAGGATTGAGGATTGAGGATTGAGGATTTAGGATTGATAATTGAGAATTGAGGATGAGGACTGAGGGTTGAGGATTGAGGTTATAGGAATGAGGATTGAGGATTGAGGATTGAGGATTGAGGATTGAGGATTGAGGATTGAGGATTGAGGATTGAGGATTGAGGATTGAGGATTGAGGATTGAGGTTTGAGGACTGAGGACTGAGGATTGAGGATTGAGGATTCAGAATTGAAGATTCAGTATTGAGGATTGAAGATTGAGAATTGAGGATTGAGGATTGAAGATTGAGGATTGAGAACTGAGTATTGATGGTTGAGTATTGAGGATTGATGGTTGAGGGTTGTGTGTTGAATATTGAGGATGGAGGATTGAGGATTGAGGATTGAGGATTGAGGATTGAAGATGGAGTATTGCGAATAGAGGATTGATGGTTGAGTATTGAGGATTGATGGCTGAGGGTTGTGTGTTGAATGTTGAGGATGGAGGATTGAGGATTGAGGATTGGGGATTGAGGATTGAGGATTGAGGTTTGAGGACTGAGGACTGAGGATTGAGGATTGAGGATTCAGAATTGAAGATTCAGTATTGAGGATTGAAGATTGAGAATTGAAGATTGAGGATTGAAGTTTTAGTATTCAGGATTGAGGATTGAAGATTGAGGATTGAGGATTGAGGATTGAGGATTGATAATTGAGAATTGAGGATGAGGACTGAGGGTTGAGGATTGAGGTTATAGGAATGAGGATTGAGGATTGAGGATTGAGGATTGAGGATTGAGGGTTGAGGATTGAGGATTGAGGATTGGGGATTGAGGATTGAGGATTGAAGTTTGAGGACTGAGGACTGAGGATTGAGGATCGAGGATTCAGAATTGAAGATTCAGTATTGAGGATTGAAGATTGAGAATTGAGGATTGAGGATTGAAGATTGAGGATTGAGTACTGAGGATTGATGGCTGAGTATTGAGGATTGATGGTTGAGGGTTGTGTGTTGAATATTGAGGATGGAGGATTGAGGATTGAGGATTGAGGATTGAGGATTGAAGATTGAGTATTGCGAATAGAGGATTGATGGTTGAGTATTGAGGATTGATGGCTGAGGGTTGTGTGTTGAATGTTGAGGATGGAGGATTGAGGATTGAGGATTGGGGATTGAGGATTGAGGATTGAGGTTTGAGGACTGAGGACTGAGGATTGAGGATTGAGGATTCAGAATTGAAGATTCAGTATTGAGGATTGAA
Organism: Calliopsis andreniformis; assembly: GCF_051401765.1. NCBI lineage: Eukaryota > Metazoa > Arthropoda > Insecta > Hymenoptera > Andrenidae > Calliopsis > Calliopsis andreniformis. The sequence goes on along the minus strand of NW_027480461.1, from coordinate 4,110,528 downwards.
GATTGAGAATTGAAGATTGAGGATTGAAGTTTGAGTATTGAGGATTGAGGATTGAGGATTGACGATTGATAATTGAGAATTGAGGATGAGGACTGAGGGTTGAGGATTGAGGTTATAGGAATGAGGATTGAGGATTGAGGATTGAGGATTGAGGATTGAGGATTGAGGATTTGGGACTAAGGATTGAAGATTGGGGATCGAGGATTGAGGATTGAGGATTGAAGATTGAGGATTGAGGATTGAAGATTGAGGATTGGGTATTGAGGATTGACCATTGAGGATTGAGGATTGAGGATTGAGGAGTGAGGATTGAGGATTGAAGATTGAATATTGATGATTGAAGTTTGAATATTGAGGATTGAGGGTTCTGGATTGAGGACGAGCACTGAGGGCTGAGTATTGATGTTTGAGGTCTGAGGATTGAGGATTGTGGATTGAGAATTGAGGATTGAGGATTGAGGATTGAAGATTGAGGATTGGGTATTGAGGATTGAAGAATGAGGACTGAGGATTGATGATTGAGGATTGAGGATTGAAGATTGAGTATTGGGGATTGAAGATTGAGGATTGAGGATTGAGTATTGAGGATTGAGGATTGAGAATTGAGGATTCAGGATTGACGCTTGAGGATTGAGGTTTGAGGATGGAGGATTGAAGAGAGAGGACTGAGTGTTGGGGATTGAGTGTTGAGAATAGATGTTTGAGGATTGAGGTTTGATTATTGAATATTGCGGATTGAGAATTGAACCATGAGAATTCAGGATATTCTATTGAATATTGAGAATTGAGGATTGATGGTTTGGGTTGGGGATTGAGGGTTGTGGATTGAGGACGAGGACTGAGGGTTGTGTATTGATGTTTGAGGTCTGAGGATTTAGGATTGAGGACTGTGAATTGAGGATTGATGGTTGAGTATTGAGAATTGATGGCTGAGGGTTGTGTGTTGAATGTTGAGGATAGAGGATTGAGGATTAAGGATTAAGAACTGAGGATTGAAGATTGAGTATTGATGATTGAAGATTGAGGATTGAGGATTGAGGTTGAGTATTGAGAACGAGTACTGACGGTTGAGGATTGAGGTTTGAGAATTGAGGATTGAGGATAGAGGAGTGAGGACTGAGGATTGAGGATGGAGCATTGAGGATTGAAGATTGAGGACTGGGGAATGAGGATTGAAGATTGAGGATTAAGGATTGAGGATTGGGGTTTGAGGATATAGGATTCGAGATTGATTATTGAGGATTGAAGATTGAGGATTGAGGATTGAGGATTGAGGATTGATAATTGAGAATTGAGGATGAGGACTGAGGGTTGAGGATTGAGGTTATAGGAATGAGGATTGAGGATTGAGGATTGAGGATTGAGGATTGAGGATTGAGGATTGAGGATTGGGGATTGAGGATTGAGGATTGAGGTTTGAGGACTGAGGACTGAGGATTGAGGATTGAGGATTCAGAATTGAAGATTCAGTATTGAGGATTGAAGATTGAGAATTGAGGATTGAGGATTGAAGATTGAGGATTGAGTACTGAGGATTGATGGTTGAGCATTGAGGATTGATGGTTGAGGGTTGTGTGTTGAATATTGAGGATGGAGGATTGAGGATTGAGGATTGAGGATTGAGGATTGAAGATTGAGTATTGCGAACAGAGGATTGATGGTTGAGTATTGAGGATTGATGGCTGAGGGTTGTGTGTTGAATGTAGAGGATGGAGGATTGAGTATTGAGGATTGGGGATTGAGGATTGAGGATTGAGGTTTGAGGACTGAGGACCGAGGATTTAGGATTGAGGATTCAGAATTGAAGATTCAGTATTGAGGATTGAAGATTGAGAATTGAAGATTGAGGATTGAAGTTTTAGTATTGAGGATTGAGGATTGAAGATTGAGGATTGAGGATTGAGGATTGAGGATTGATAATTGAGAATTGAGGATGAGGACTGAGGGTTGAGGATTGAGGTTATAGGAATGAGGATTGAGGATTGAGGATTGAGGATTGAGGATTGAGGATTGAGGATTGAGGATTGAGGATTGAGGACTGAGGTTTGAGGACTGAGGACTGAGGACTGAGGATTGAGGATCGAGGATTCAGAATTGAAGATTCAGTATTGAGGATTGAAGATTGAGAATTGAGGATTGAGGATTGAAGATTGAGGATTGAGTACTGAGGATTGATGGTTGAGTATTGAGGATTGATGGTTGAGGGTTGTGTGTTGAATATTGAGGATGGAGGATTGAGGATTGAGGATTGAGGATTGAGGATTGAAGATTGAGTATTGCGAATAGAGGATTGATGGTTGAGTATTGAGGATTGATGGCTGAGGGTTGTGTGTTGAATGTTGAGGGTGGAGGATTGAGGATTGAGGATTGGGGATTGAGGATTGAGGATTGAGGTTTGAGGACTAAGGACTGAGGATTGAGGATTGAGGATTCAGAATTGAAGATTCAGTATTGAGGATTGAAGATTGATAATTGAGGATTGAGGACTGAAGATTGAGGATTGAGTACTGAGGATTGATGGTTGAGTATTGAGGATTGATGGTTGAGGGTTGTGTGTTGAATATTGAGGATGGAGGATTGAGGATTGAGCATTGAGTATTGAAGATTGAGGATTGAGGATTGAGGACTGGGGATTGACGATGATTGCTGAGGGTTGAGGATTGAAGTTTGAGGACTGAGGACTGAGGATTGAGGATTGAGAATCGAGGATTGAGGATTGAGGATTGGAGATTGAGGATTGGGTATTGAGGATTGAAGAATGAGGATCGAGGATAGAGGATTGAGGATTGAGGTATGAAACTTGAGTGTTGAGTGTTGAGGATTGAGGATTGAAGATTGAGTATTGACGATTGAAGAATGAGGATTGAGGATTGAGGATTCAGGATCGAGGATTGAAGATTGAGGATTGGGGACTGAGTGTTGAGGGTTGAGTGATGAGAATTGATGTTTGTGGATAGAGGTTTGAAGATTGCAAACTGAGTATTGCGTATTGAAAACTCTGAACTGAGGATATTCTATTGAGGATTGAGGATTGACAACTGATTGTTGAGGACTGAGTGCTGAAGATTGAGGATTCAGGATTGAGGATTCAGGATTGTGGTTTGAGGACTGAGGATTGAGGATTGAGGATTGCGGATTGAGGATTGAGGATTGAGGATTGAGGATTGAAGATTGAGGATTGGGTATTGAGGATTGGACATTGAGGATTGAGGATTGAGGATTGAGGAGTGAGGATTGAGGATTGAAAATTGAATATTGATGATTGAAGTTTGAGGATTGAGGATTGAGGGTTCTGGATTGAGGACGAGCACTGAGGCCTGAGTATTGAAGTTTGAGGTCTGAGGATTGAGGATTGTGGATTGAGAATTGCGGATTGAGGAGTGAGGATTGAAGATTGAGGATTAGGTATTGAGGATTGAAGAATGAGGATTGAGGATTGAGGATTGAGGATTGAGGATTGAAGATTGAGTATTGGGGATTGAAGATTGAGGATTGAGGATAGAGTACTGAGGATTGAGGATTGAGGATTGAGGATTGTGGATTGACGTTTGAGGATTGAGGTTTGAGGATGGAGGATTGAAGAGAGAGGACTGAGTGTTGGGGATTGAGTGTTGAGAATAGATGTTTGAGGATTGAGGTTTGATTATTGAATATTGCGGATTGAGTATTGACCCATGAGAATTCAGGATATTCTATTGAATATTGAGAATTGAGGATTGATGGTTTGGGTTGGGATTTGAGGGTTGTGGATTGAGGACGAGGACTGAGGTTTGAGTATTGATGTTTGAGGTCTGAGGATTTAGGATTGAGGATTGTGAATTGAGGATTGAGGATTGAGGATTGAAGATTGGGGATTGGGTATTGAGGATTGAAAAATGAGGATTGAGGATTGAGGATTGAGTATTGAGCATTGAAGATTGAGTGTAGGGGATTGAAGACTGAGGGTTGAGGATTGAGGATTGAAGATTGAGGATTTGGGACTAAGGATTGAAGATTGAGGATCGAGGATTGAGGATTGAGGATTAAGGATTAAGGATTGAGGATTGAAGATTCAGGATTGGGTATTGAGGATTGAAGAATGATGATTGAGGATTGAGGATTGAGGATTGAATATTGAAGATTGATTATTGAGGATTGAAGATGGACGATTGAGGATTGAGTATTGAGGATTGAAGATTGAGGATTGAGGATTGACGATTGAGGGTTGAGGATTGATGGTTGAGTATTGAGGATTGAAGATTGAGGATTGAGGATTGAGGATTGAGGATTGAGGATTGAAGATTGAGGATTGAGAATTGAGGATTGAGGATTGAGGATTGAAGATTGAGGATTGATGGTTGATGATTGAGGATTGAAGATTGAGTATTGAGGATTGAAGATTGAGGATTGAAGATTGAGGATTGAGGCTTGAGGATTGAAGATTGAGGATTGGGGACTGAGTGTAGATGGTTGAGTGATGAGAATTGATGTTTGTGGATAGAGACTTGATGATTGCAGATTGAGTATTGAGTATTGAAAACTCTGAACTGAGGATATTCTATTGAGGATTGAGGATTGACAACTGAGTGTTGAGGACTGAGGGCTGAAGATGGAGGATTCAGGATTGAGGATTCAGGATTGTGGTTTGAGGACTGAGGATTGAGGATTGAGGATTGAGAATTGAGGATTGAGGATTGAGGATTGAGAATTGAGGATTGAGGATTGAGGATTGAAGATTGAGGATTGGGTATTGAGGATTGAAGAATGCGGATTGAGGATTGAGGATTGAGGATTGAGGATTGAGGATTGAAGATTGAGGATTGGGTACCGAGGATTGAAGAATGAGGATTGAGGATTGAGGATTGAGGATTGAGGATTGAAGATTGAGTATTGAGGACTGAAGATTGACGATTGAGGGTTGAGGATTGAGGATTGAAGATTGAGTATTGAGGATTGAAGATAGAGGGTTGAGGATTGAGTATTGAAGATTGAAGATTGAGTATTGAGGATAGAAGACTGACGACTGAGGATTGAGGATTGAGTATTGAAGACTGAGGATTGAGGATTGAGGAATGAGGATTGAGGATTGAGGATTCAGTATTGAGTATTGAAGATTGAGGATTGATGATTGAGTATTGAGAATTGAGGATTGACGGTTGACTATTGAGGATTGGCAGTTGAGGGTTGTGTGTTGAATATTGAGTATTGAGGATTGAAGATTGAGGATTGAGGATTGAGGATCGAGGACTGAGGATTGAAGATTGAGTATTGAGGATTGAAGATTGAGGGTTGAGGATTGAGGACGAGGTCTGACGGTTGAGGACTGAGGACTGACAATTGTGGGTTGAGAATTGAGGATTGAGGATTCAGGATTGAAGGTTTAGGGTTGGTTATTGAGGATTGAAGAGTGAGGATTGAGGATTGAGGATTGAGGATTGAAGATTGAGGATTGAGTACTGAGGATTGATGGTTGAGTTTTGAGGTTTCATGGTTGAGGGTTGTGTGTTGAATATTGAGAATGGAGGATTCAGGATTGAGGATTGAGGATTGAAGATTGAGGATTGGGTATTGAGGATTGAAGAATGAGGATTGAGGATTGAGGACTGAGGATTGAGGATTGAAGATTGAGTATTGGGGATTGAAGGTTGAGGATTGAGGATTGAGTATTGAGGATTGAGGATTGAGAATTGAGGATTCAGGATTGACGCTTGAGGATTGAGGTTTGAGGATGGAGGATTGAAGAGAGAGGACTGAGTGTTGGGGATTGAGTGTTGAGAATAGATGTTTGAGGATTGAGGTTTTATTATTGAATATTGCGGATTGAGTATTGAACCATGAGAATTCAGGATATTCTATTGAATATTGAGAATTGAGGATTGATGGTTTGGGTTGGGGATTGAGGGTTGTGGATTGAGGACGAGGACTGAGGGTTGTGTATTGATGTTTGAGGTCTGAGGATTTAGGATTGAGGATTGTGAATTGAGGATTGATGGTTGAGTATTGAGAATTGATGGCTGAGGGTTGTGTGTTGAATGTTGAGGATAGAGGATTGAGGATTGAGGATTGAGAACTGAGGATTGAAGATTGAGTATTGATGATTGAAGATTGAGGATTGAGGATTGAGGTTGAGTATTGAGGACGAGTACTGACGGTTGAGGATTGAGGTTTGAGAATTGAGGATTGAGGATAGATGAGTGAGGACTGAGGATTGGGGATGGAGCATTGAGGATTGAAGATTGAGGACTGGGGAACGAGGATTGAAGATTGAGGATTAAGGATTGAGGATTAGGGTTTGAGGATATAGGATTGGAGATTGATTATTGAGGATTGAAGATTGAGGATTGAGGATTGAGAATTGAGGATTGAGGATTGATAATTGAGAATTGCGGATGAGGACTGAGGGTTGAGGATTGAGGTTATAGGAATGAGGATTGAGGATTGAGGATTGAGGATTGAGGATTGAGGATTGAGGATTGAGGATTGAGGATTGAGGATTGAGGATTGAGGATTGAGGTTTGAGGACTGAGGACTGAGGATTGAGGATTGAGGATTCAGAATTGAAGATTCAGTATTGAGGATTGAAGATTGAGAATTGAGGATTGAGGATTGAAGATTGAGGATTGAGTACTGAGTATTGATGGTTGAGTATTGAGGATTGATGGTTGAGGGTTGTGTGTTGAATATTGAGGATGGAGGATTGAGGATTGAGGATTGAGGATTGAGGATTGAAGATTGAGTATTGCGAATAGAGGATTGATGGTTGAGTAGTGAGGATTGATGGCTGAGGGTTGTGTGTTGAATGTTGAGGATGGAGGATTGAGGATTGAGGATTGGGGATTGAGGATTGAGGATTGAGGTTTGAGGACTGAGGACTGAGGATTGAGGATTGAGGATTCAGAATTGAAGATTCAGTATTGAGGATTGAAGATTGAGAATTGAAGATTGAGGATTGAAGTTTTAGTATTCAGGATTGAGGATTGAAGATTGAGGATTGAGGATTGAGGATTGAGGATTGATAATTGAGAATTGAGGATGAGGACTGAGGGTTGAGGATTGAGGTTATAGGAATGAGGATTGAGGATTGAGGATTGAGGATTGAGGATTGAGGGTTGAGGATTGAGGATTGAGGATTGGGGATTGAGGATTGAGGATTGAGGTTTGAGGACTGAGGACTGAGGATTGAGGATCGAGGATTCAGAATTGAAGATTCAGAATTGAGGATTGAAGATTGAGAATTGAGGATTGAGGATTGAAGATTGAGGATTGAGTACTGAGGATTGATGGTTGAGTATTGAGGATTGATGGTTGAGGGTTGTGTGTTGAATATTGAGGATGGAGGATTGAGGATTGAGGATTGAGGATTGAGGATTGAAGATTGAGTATTGCGAACAGAGGATTGATGGTTGAGTATTGAGGATTGATGGCTGAGGGTTGTGTGTTGAATGTAGAGGATGGAGGATTGAGTATTGAGGATTGGGGATTGAGGATTGAGGATTGAGGTTTGAGGACTGAGGACTGAGGATTGAGGATTGAGGATTCAGAATTGAAGATTCAGTATTGATGATTGAAGATTGAGAATTGAAGATTGAGGATTGAAGTTTTAGTATTGAGGATTGAGGATTGAAGATTGAGGATTGAGGATTGAGGATTGAGGATTGATAATTGAGAATTGAGGATGAGGACTGAGGGTTGAGGATTGAGGTTATAGGAATGAGGATTGAGGATTGAGGATTGAGGATTGAGGATTGAGGATTGAGGATTGAGGATTGAGGATTGGGGATTGAGGATTGAGGACTGAGGTTTGAGGACTGAGGACTGAGGACTGAGGATTGAGGATCGAGGATTCAGAATTGAAGATTCAGTATTGAGGATTGAAGATTGAGAATTGAGGATTGAGGATTGAAGATTGAGGATTGAGTACTGAGGATTGATGGTTGAGTATTGAGGATTGATGGTTGAGGGTGGTGTGTTGAATATTGAGGATGCAGGATTGAGGATTGAGGATTGAGGATTGAGGATTGAAGATTGAGTATTGCGAATAGAGGATTGATGGTTGAGTATTGAGGATTGATGGCTGAGGGTTGTGTGTTGAATGTTGAGGGAGGAGGATTGAGGATTGAGGATTGGGGATTGAAGATTGAGGATTGAGGTTTGAGGACTGAGGACTGAGGATTGAGGATTGAGGATTCAGAATTGAAGATTCAGTATTGAGGATTGAAGATTGATAATTGAGGATTGAGGACTGAAGATTGAGGATTGAGTATTGAGTATTGATGGTTGAGTATTGAGGATTGATGGTTGAGGGTTGTGTGTTGAATATTGAGGATGGAGGATTGAGGATTGAGCATTGAGTATTGAAGATTGAGGATTGAGGATTGAGGACTGGGGATTGACGATGATTGCTGAGGGTTGAGGATTGAAGTTTGAGGACTGAGGACTGAGGATTGAGGATTGAGAATCGAGGATTGAGGATTGAGGATTGGAGATTGAGGATTGGGTATTGAGGATTGAAGAATGATGATCGAGGATAGAGGATTGAGGATTGAGGTATGAAACTTGAGTGTTGAGGGTTGAGGATTGAGGATTGAAGATTGAGTATTGACGATTGAAGAATGAGGATTGAGGATTGAGGATTGAGGATCGAGGATTGAAGATTGAGGATTGGGGACTGAGTGTTGAGGGTTGAGTGATGAGAATTGATGTTTGTGGATAGAGGTTTGAAGATTGCAAACTGAGTATTGCGTATTGAAAGCTCTGAACTGAGGATATTCTACTGAGGATTGAGGATTGACAACTGACTGTTGAGGACTGAGTGCTGAAGATTGAGGATTCAGGATTGAGGATTCAGGATTGTGGTTTGAGGACTGAGGATTGAGGATTGAGGATTGAGGATTGAGGATTGAGGATTGAGGATTGAAGATTGAGGATTGGGTATTGAGGATTGAACATTGAGGATTGAGGATTGAGGATTGAGGATTGAGGGTTGTAGATTGAATATTGATGATTGAAGTTTGAGGATTGAGGATTGAGGGTTGTGGATTGAGGACGAGGACTGAGGGCTGAGTATTGATGTTTGAGGTCTGAGGATTGAGGATTGTGGATTGAGAATTGAGGATTGAGGATTGAGGATTGAAGATTGAGTATTGGGTATAGAGGATTGAAGAATGTGGATTGAGGATTGAGAATTGAGGATTGAGGATTGAGGATTGAGGATTGACGCTTGAGGATTGAGGTTTGAGGATGGAGGATTGAAGATTGAGGGTTGAGGATTTAGGATTGAAGATTGAGGATTTGGGACTAAGGAATGAAGATTGAGGATCGAGGATTGAGGATTGAGGATTGAGGATTGAGGATTGAGGATTGAAGATTGAGGATTGGGTATTGAGGATTGAACATTGAGGATTGAGGATTGAGGATTGAGGAGTGAGGATTGAGGATTGAAGATTGAATATTGATGATTGAAGTTTGAATATTGTGGATTGAGGGTTCTGGATTGAGGACGAGCTCTGAGGGCTGAGTATTGATGTTTGAGGTCTGAGGATTGAGGATTGTGGATTGAGAATTGAGGATTGAGGATTGAGGATTGAAGATTGAGGATTGGGTATTGAGGATTGAAGAATGAGGATTGAGGATTGAGGATTGAGGATTGAGGATCGAAGATTGAGTATTGGGGATTGAAGGTTGAGGATTGAGGATTGAGTATTGAGGATTGAAGATTGAGGGTTGAGGATTGAGGATTGAAGATTGAGGATTTGGGACTAAGGATTGAAGATTGAGGACCGAGTATTGAGGATTGAGGATCGAGGATTGAGGATTGAGGATTGAAGATTGAGGATTGGGTATTGAGGATTGAAGAATGGGGATTGAGGATTGAGGATTGAGGATTGAATATTGAAGATTGAGTATTGAGGATTGAAGATTGACGATTGAGGATTGAGGATTGAGTATTGAGGATTGAAAATTGAGGTTTGAGGATTGACGATTGAGGGTTGAGGATTGATGGTTGAGTATTGAGGATTGAAGATTGATGATTGAGGATTGAGGATTAAGGATTGAAGACTGAGTATTGAGGATTGAAGATTTAGTATTGAGGATTGAAGATTGGGAATTGAGGATTGAGGATTGAGGATTGAAGATTGAGGATTGAGGATTGAGTATTGAGGATTGAGGATTGAGGATTGAGGATTGAATATTGACGATCAAGGATTGAGGATTGAGTACTGACGATTGAAGATTGAGGATTGAGGATTGAAGGTTGAGTCTTGAGGATTGAAGATTGAAGATTGAGGATTGAGGTTTGAGGATTGAGGTTTGATGATTGAGGATTGAAGATTGAGGGTTGATGATTGAGGATTGAGTATTGAGGATTGAGGATTGAGGATTGAGGATTGAAGATTGAGTATTGAGGATTGAAGATTGAGGATGAGGAATGAGGATTGAGGATTGAAGATTGAGGATTGAGGTTTGAGGACTGAGGATTGAGGATTGAGGATTGAGGATTGATGATTGAGGATTGATGATTGAGGATTGAGGATTGAAGATTGAGGATTGGGTATCGCGGATTGAACATTGAGGATTGAGGATTGAGGATTGAGGATTGAGGACTGAAGATTGTATATTGAAGGTTGAAGATTGAGGATTGAGGATTGAGTGTTGTGGATTGAGGACGAGGACTGAGGGTATGAGTATTGATGTCTGAGGTCTGAGGATTGAGGATTGAGGATTGAGAATTGAGGATTGAGGATTGAGGATTGAAGATTGAGGATTGAGTATTGAAGATTGAAGATTGAGGATTGAGGATTGAGGATTGAGGATTGATAATTGAGAATTGAGGATGAGGACTGAGGGTTGAGGATTGAGGTTATAGGAATGAGGATTGAGGATTGAGGATTGAGGATTGAGGATTGAGGTTTGAGGATTGAGGATTGAGGATTGAGGATTGAGGATTGAGGATTGAGGTTTGAGGACTGAGGACTGAGGATTGAGGATTGAGGATTCAGAATTGAAGATTCAGTATTGAGGATTGAAGATTGAGAATTGAGGATTGAGGATTGAAGATTGAGGATTGAGTACTGAGTATTGATGGTTGAGTATTGAGGATTGATGGTTGAGGGTTGTGTGTTGAATATTGAGGATGGAGGATTGAGGATTGAGGATTGAGGATTGAGGATTGAAGATTGAGTATTGCGAATAGAGGATTGATGGTTGAGTATTGAGGATTGATGGCTGAGGGTTGTGTGTTGAATGTTGAGGATGGAGGATTGAGGATTGAGGATTGGGGATTGAGTATTGAGGATTGAGATTTGAGGACTGAGGACTGAGGATTGAGGATTGAGGATTCAGAATTGAAGATTCAGTATTAAGGATTGAAGATTGAGAATTGAAGATTGAGGATTGAAGTTTTAGTATTCAGGATTGAGGATTGAAGATTGAGGATTGAGGATTGAGGATTGAGGATTGATAATTGAGAATTGAGGATGAGGACTGAGGGTTGAGGATTGAGGTTATAGGAATGAGGATTGAGGATTGAGGATTGAGGATTGAGGATTGAGGGTTGAGGATTGAGGATTGAGGATTGGGGATTGAGGATTGAGGATTGAGGTTTGAGGACTGAGGACTGAGGATTGAGGATCGAGGATTCAGAATTGAAGATTCAGTATTGAGGATTGAATATTGAGAATTGAGGATTGAGGATTGAAGATTGAGGATTGAGTACTGAGGATTGATGGTTGAGTATTGAGGATTGATGGTTGAGGGTTGTGTGTTGAATATTGAGGATGGAGGATTGAGGATTGAGGATTGAGGATTGAGGATTGAAGATTGAGTATTGCGAATAGAGGATTGATGGTTGAGTATTGAGGATTGATGGCTGAGGGTTGTGTGTTGAATGTTGAGGATGGAGGATTGAGGATTAAGGATTAAGAACTGAGGATTGAAGATTGAGTATTGATGATTGAAGATTGAGGATTGAGGATTGAGGTTGAGTATTGAGAACGAGTACTGACGGTTGAGGATTGAGGTTTGAGAATTGAGGATTGAGGATAGAGGAGTGAGGACTGAGGATTGAGGATGGAGCATTGAGGATTGAAGATTGAGGACTGGGGAATGAGGAATGAAGATTGAGGATTAAGGATTGAGGATTGGGGTTTGAGGATATAGGATTGGAGATTGATTATTGAGGATTGAAGATTGAGGATTGAGGATTGAGGATTGAGGATTGATAATTGAGAATTGAGGATGAGGACTGAGGGTTGAGGATTGAGGTTATAGGAATGAGGATTGAGGATTGAGGATTGAGGATTGAGGATTGAGGATTGAGGATTGAGGATTGGGGATTGAGGATTGAGGATTGAGGTTTGAGGACTGAGGACTGAGGATTGAGGATTGACGATTCAGAATTGAAGATTCAGTATTGAGGATTGAAGATTGAGAATTGAGGATTGAGGATTGAAGATTGAGGATTGAGTACTGAGGATTGATGGTTGAGCATTGAGGATTGATGGTTGAGGGTTGTGTGTTGAATATTGAGGATGGGGGATTGAGGATTGAGGATTGAGGATTGAGGATTGAAGATTGAGTATTGCGAACAGAGGATTGATGGTTGAGTATTGAGGATTGATGGCTGAGGGTTGTGTGTTGAATGTAGAGGATGGAGGATTGAGTATTGAGGATTGGGGATTGAGGATTGAGGATTGAGGTTTGAGGACTGAGGACAGAGGATTGAGGATTGAGGATTCAGAATGGAAGATTCAGTATTGAGGATTGAAGATTGAGAATTGAAGATTGAGGATTGAAGTTTTAGTATTGAGGATTGAGGATTGAAGATTGAGGATTGAGGATTGAGGATTGAGGATTGATAATTGAGAATTGAGGATGAGGACTGAGGGTTGAGGATTGAGGTTATAGGAATGAGGATTGAGGATTGAGGATTGAGGATTGAGGATTGAGGATTGAGGATTGAGGATTGAGGATTGGGTATTGAGGATTGAGGACTGAGGTTTGAGGACTGAGGACAGAGGACTGAGGATTGAGGATCGAGGATTCAGAATTGAAGATTCAGTATTGAGGATTGAAGATTGAGAATTGAGGATTGAGGATTGAAGATTGAGGATTGAGTACTGAGGATTGATGGTTGAGTATTGAGGATTGATGGTTGAGGGTTGTGTGTTGAATATTGAGGATGGAGGATTGAGGATTGAGGATTGAGGATTGAGGATTGAGGATTGAAGGTTGAGTATTGCGAATAGAGGATTGATGGTTGAGTATTGAGGATTGATGGCTGAGGGTTGTGTGTTGAATGTTGAGGGTGGAGGATTGAGGATTGAGGATTGGGGATTGAGCATTGAGGATTGAGGTTTGAGGACTGAGGACTGAGGATTGAGGATTGAGGATTCAGAATTGAAGATTCAGTATTGAGGATTGAAGATTGATAATTGAGGATTGAGGACTGAAGATTGAGGATTGAGTACTGAGGATTGATGGTTGAGTATTGAGGATTGATGGTTGAGGGTTGTGTGTTGAATATTGAGGATGGAGGATTGAGGATTGAGCATTGAGTATTGAAGATTGAGGATTGAGGATTGAGGACTGGGGATTGACGATGATTGCTGAGGGTTGAGGATTGAAGTTTGAGGACTGAGGACTGAGGATTGAGGATTGAGAATCGAGGATTGAGGATTGAGGATTGGAGATTGAGGATTGGGTATTGAGGATTGAAGAATGAGGATCGAGGATAGAGGATTGAGGATTGAGGTATGAAACTTGAGTGTTGAGGGTTGAGGATTGAGGATTGAAGATTGAGTATTGACGATTGAAGAATGAGGATTGAGGATTGAGGATTGAGGATCGAGGATTGAAGATTGAGGATTGGGGACTGAGTGTTGAGGGTTGAGTGATGAGAAATGATGTTTTTGGATAGAGGTTTGAAGATTGCAAACTGAGTATTGCGTATTGAAAGCTCTGAACTGAGGATATTCTACTGAGGATTGAGGATTGACAACTGACTGTTGAGGACTGAGTGCTGAAGATTGAGGATTCAGGATTGAGGATTCAGGATTGTGGTTTGAGGACTGAGGATTGAGGATTGAGGATTGAGGATTGAGGATTGAGGATTGAGGATTGAAGATTGAGGATTGGGTATTGAGGATTGGACATTGAGGATTGAGGATTGAGGATTGAGGAGTGAGGATTGAGGATTGAAAATTGAATATTGATGATTGAAGTTTGAGGATTGAGGATTGAGGGTTCTGGATTGAGGACGAGCACTGAGGGCTGAGTATTGATGTTTGAGGTCTGAGGATTGAGGATTGTGGATTGAGAATTGAGGATTGAGGATTGAGGATTGAAGATTGAGGATTGGGTATTGAGGATTGAAGAATGAGGATTGAGGATTGAGGATTGAGGATTGAGGATTGAAGATTGAGTATTGGGGATTGAAGATTGAGGATTGAGGATTGAGTACTGAGGATTGAGGATTGAGGATTGAGGATTGTGGATTGACGTTTGAGGATTGAGGTTTGAGGATGGAGGATTGAAGAGAGAGGACTGAGTGTTGGGGATTGAGTGTTGAGAATAGATGTTTGAGGATTGAGGTTTGATTATTGAATATTGCGGATTGAGTATTGACCCATGAGAATTCAGGATATTCTATTGAATATTGAGAATTGAGGATTGATGGTTTGGGTTGGGGTTTGAGGGTTGTGGATTGAGGACGAGGACTGAGGTTTGAGTATTGATGTTTGAGGTCTGAGGATTTAGGATTGAGGATTGTGAATTGAGGATTGAGGATTGAGGATTGAAGATTGGGGATTGGGTATTGAGGATTGAAAAATGAGGATTGAGGATTGAGGATTGAGTATTGAGCATTGAAGATTGAGTGTAGGGGATTGAAGATTGAGGGTTGAGGATTGAGGATTGAAGATTGAGGATTTGGGACTAAGGATTGAAGATTGAGGATCGAGGATTGAGGATTGAGGATTGAGGATTAAGGATTGAGGATTGAAGATTAAGGATTGGGTATTGAGGATTGAAGAATGATGATTGAGGATTGAGGATTGAGGATTGAATATTGAAGATTGATTATTGAGGATTGAAGATGGACGATTGAGGATTGAGTATTGAGGATTGAAGATTGAGGATTGAGGATTGACGATTGAGGGTTGAGGATTGATGGTTGAGTATTGAGGATTGAAGATTGAGGATTGAGGATTGAGGATTGAGGATTGAGGATTGAAGATTGAGGATTGAGAATTGAGGATTGAGGATTGAGGATTGAAGATTGAGGATTGATGGTTGATGATTGAGGATTGAAGATTGAGTATTGAGGATTGAAGATTGAGGATTGAAGATTGAGGATTGAGGATTGCATATTGAAGAATGAGTATTGAGGATTGAAGATTGACGATTGAGGATTGAGTATTAAGGATTGAAGGTTGAGGATTGAGGATTGACGATTGAGGGTTGAGGATTGATGGTTGAGTATTGAGGATTGAAGATTGTGGATTCAGGATTGAGGATTGAGGATTTAGGATTGAAGATTGAGGATTGAGGATTGAGGATTGAGTATTGAGTATTGAAGATTGAGTATTGAGGATTGACGATTGAGGATTGAGTGTTGAGGGTTGAAGATTGAGTATTGAGGGTTGAAGACTGACGATTGAGGATTGAGGATTGAGGATTGAGGATTGAGGGTTGAAGACTGAGGATTGAGGATTGAGGATGAGGGCTGAGGGTTGAGTAATGATGTTTGAGGTCTGAGGATCGAGGATTGAGGATTGTGAGTTGAGGATTGAGGATTGAGGATTGAAGTTTCAGGATTGGGTATTGAGGATTGAAAAATGAGGATTGAGGATTGAGGATTGAGTATTGAGTATTGAAGATTGAGTATTGAGGATTGACGATTGAGGATTGAGTGTTGAGGGTTGAAGATTGAGTATTGAGGGTTGAAGACTGACGATTGAGGATTGAGGATTGAGCATTGAGGATTGAGGGTTGAAGACTGAGGATTGAGGATTGAGGATGAGGGCTGAGGGTTGAGGATTGAGGTTTGAGGACTGAGGATTGAGGATCGAGGATTGAGGATTGAGGATTGAAGATTGAGGATTGACGCTTGAGGATTGAGGGTTGAGGATGGAGGATTGATGGTTGAGTATTGAGGATTGATGGTTGAGGGTTGTGTGTTGAATATTGAGGATGGAGGATTCAGGATTGAGGATTGAGGATTGAGGATTGAAGATTGAGTGTTGCGAATTGAGGATTGATGGTTGAGTATTGAGGATTGATGGTTGAGGGTTGTGTGTTGAATGTTGATGATGGAGGATTGAGGATTGAGGATTGAGGATTGACGATTGAAGATTGAGTATTGATGATTGAAGATTGAGGATTGAAGATTGACGTTTGAGTTTTGAGGACTGAGGACTGAGGATTTAGGATTGAGGATTGAGGATTGAGGATTGAAGATTGAGGATTGGGTATTGAGGATTGAAGAATGAGGATTGAGGATTGAGGATTGACGTTTGTGTTTTGAGGACTGAGGACTGAGGATTGAGGATTGAGGATTGAGGATTGAGGATTGAAGATTGAGGATTGGGTATTGAGGATTGAAGAATGAGGATTGAGGATTGCGGATTGAGGATTGAGTGTTGAGGATTGATGATTGAGTATTGAGAGTTGAAGACTGACGATTGAGGATTGAGGACCGAGGATTGAGGATTGAGGATTGAGGATTGAAGATTGAGGATTGAGGATTGAAGATTTAGTATTGAGGATTGAAGATTGGGAATTGAGGATTGAGGATTGAGTATTGAAGATTGAGGATTGAGGATTGAGTATTGAGGATTGAGGATTGAGGATTGAGGATTGAATATTGACGATCAAGGATTGAGGATTGAGTACTGACGATTGAAGATTGAGGATTGAGGATTGAGGATTGATTATTGAGGATTGAGGATTGAGGATTGAGGATTGAAGGTTGAGTCTTGAGGATTGAAGATTGAAGATTGAGGATTGAGGTTTGAGGATTGAGGTTTGATGATTGAGGATTGAAGATTGAGGGTTGATGATTGAGGATTGAGTATTGAGGATTGAGGATTGAGGATTGAGGATTGAAGATTGAGTATTGAGGATTGAAGATTGAGGATGAGGAATGAGGATTGAGGATTGAAGATTGAGGATTGAGGTTTGAGGACTGAGGATTGAGGATTGAGGATTGAGGATTGATGATTGAGGATTGATGATTGAGGATTGAGGATTGAAGATTGAGGATTGGGTATCGCGGATTGAACATTGAGGATTGAGGATTGAGGATGGAGGATTGAGGACTGAAGATTGTATATTGAAGGTTGAAGATTGAGGATTGAGGATTGAGTGTTGTGGATTGAGGACGAGGACTGAGGGTATGAGTATTGATGTCTGAGGTCTGAGGATTGAGGATTGAGGATTGAGACTTGAGGATTGAGGATTGAGGATTGAAGATTGAGGATTGAGTATTGAAGATTGAAGATTGAGGATTGAGGATTGAGAATTGAGGGTTGACGATGAGGGCTGAGGGTTGTGGATTGAGGTTTGAGGACTGAGGACTGAGGATTGAGGATTGAGAATTGAGGATTGAGGACTGAGGATTGAAGATTGAGGATTGGGTTTTGAGGATTGAGGAATGAGGATCGAGGATAGAGGATTGAGGATTGAGGAATGAAAATTGATGGTTGAGTGTTGAGGATTGAGGATTGAAGATTGAGTATTGACGATTGAAGATTGAGGATTGAGGATTGAGGATTGAGCATTGAGGATTGAAGATTGAGGATTGGGGACTGAGTGTTGAGGGTTGAATGATGAGAATTGATGTTTGTGGAGAGAGATTTGAAGATTGCAAACTGAGTATTGCGTATTGAAAACTCTGAACTGAGGATATTCTATTGAGGATTGAGGATTGACAACTGATTGTTGAGGACTGAGTGCTGAAGATTGAGGATTCAGGATTGAGGATTCAGGATTGTGGTTTGAGGACTGAGGATTGAGGATTGAGGATTGAGGATTGAGGATTGAGGATTGAGGATTGAAGATTGAGGATTGGGTATTGAGGATTGAAGAATGAGGATTGAGGATTGAGGATTGAGGATTGAGGATTGAAGATTGAGTATTGGGGATTGAAGATTGAGGATTGAGGATAGAGTACTGAGGATTGAGGATTGAGGATTGAGGATTGTGGATTGACGTTTGAGGATTGAGGTTTGAGGATGGAGGATTGAAGAGAGAGGACTGAGGATTGAAGATTGAGTATTGAGGATTGAAGATTGAGGGTTGAGGATTGAGGACGAGGTCTGACGGTTGAGGACTGAGGACTGACAATTGTGGGTTGAGAATTGAGGATTGAGGATTCAGGATTGAAGGTTTAGGGTTGGTTATTGAGGATTGAAGAGTGAGGATTGAGGATTGAGGATTGAGGATTGAAGATTGAGGATTGAGTACTGAGGATTGATGGTTGAGTTTTGAGGTTTGATGGTTGAGGGTTGTGTGTTGAATATTGAGAATGGAGGATTCAGGATTGAGGATTGAGGATTGAAGATTGAGGATTGGGTATTGAGGATTGAAGAATGAGGATTGATTATTGAGGACTGAGGATTGAGGATTGAAGATTGAGTATTGGGGATTGAAGATTGAGGATTGAGGATTGAGTATTGAGGATTGAGGATTGAGAATTGAGGATTCAGGATTGACGCTTGAGGATTGAGGTTTGAGGATGGAGGATTGCAGAGAGAGGACTGAGTGTTGGGGATTGAGTGTTGAGAATAGATGTTTGAGGATTGAGGTTTTATTATTGAAGATTGCGGATTGAGTATTGAACCATGAGAATTCAGGATATTCTATTGAATATTGAGAATTGAGGATTGATGGTTTGGGTTGGGGATTGAGGGTTGTGGATTGAGGACGAGGACTGAGGTTTGTGTATTGATGTTTGAGGTCTGAGGATTTAGGATTGAGGATTGTGAATTGAGGATTGATGGTTGAGTATTGAGAATTGATGGCTGAGGGTTGTGTGTTGAATGTTGAGGATAGAGGATTGAGGATTGAGGATTGAGAACTGAGGATTGAAGATTGAGTATTGATGATTGAAGATTGAGGATTGAGGATTGAGGTTGAGTATTGAGGACGAGTACTGACGGTTGAGGATTGAGGTTTGAGAATTGAGGATTGAGGATAGAGGAGTGAGGACTGAGGATTGGGGATGGAGCATTGAGGATTGAAGATTGAGGACTGGGGAACGAGGATTGAAGATTGAGGATTAAGGATTGAGGATTAGGGTTTGAGGATATAGGATTGGAGATTGATTATTGAGGATTGAAGATTGAGGATTGAGGATTGAGGATTGAGGATTGAGGATTGATAATTGAGAATTGAGGATGAGGACTGAGGGTTGAGGATTGAGGTTATAGGAATGAGGATTGAGGATTGAGGATTGATGATTGAGGATTGAGGATTGAGGATTGAGGATTGAGGATTGAGGATTGAGGATTGAGGATTGAGGTTTGAGGACTGAGGACTGAGGATTGAGGATTGAGGATTCAGAATTGAAGATTCAGTATTGAGGATTGAAGATTGAGAATTGAGGATTGAGGATTGAAGATTGAGGATTGAATACTGAGTATTGATGGTTGAGTATTGAGGATTGATGGTTGAGGGTTGTGTGTTGAATATTGAGGATGGAGGATTGAGGATTGAGGATTGAGGATTGAGGATTGAAGATTGAGTATTGCGAATAGAGGATTGATGGTTGAGTAGTGAGGATTGATGGCTGAGGGTTGTGTGTTGAATGTTGAGGATGGAGGATTGAGGTTTGAGGATTGGGGATTCAGGATTGAGGATTGAGGTTTGAGGACTGAGGACTGAGGATTGAGGATTGAGGATTCAGAATTGAAGATTCAGTATTGAGGATTGAAGATTGAGAATTGAAGATTGAGGATTGAAGTTTTAGTATTCAGGATTGAGGATTGAAGATTGAGGATTGAGGATTGAGGATTGAGGATTGATAATTGAGAATTGAGGATGAGGACTGAGGGTTGAGGATTGAGGTTATAGGAATGAGGATTGAGGATTGAGGATTGAGGATTGAGGGTTGAGGGTTGAGGATTGAGGATTGAGGATTGGGGATTGAGGATTGAGGATTGAGGTTTGAGGACTGAGGACTGAGGATTGAGGATCGAGGATTCAGAATTGAAGATTCAGTATTGAGGATTGAAGATTGAGAATTGAGGATTGAGGATTGAAGATTGAGGATTGAGTACTGAGGATTGATGGTTGAGTATTGAGGATTGATGGTTGAGGGTTGTGTGTTGAATATTGAGGATGGAGGATTGAGGATTGAGGATTGAGGATTGAGGATTGAAGATTGAGTAGTGCGAATAGAGGATTGATGGTTGAGTATTGAGGATTGATGGCTGAGGGCTGTGTGTTGAATGTTGAGGATGGAGGATTGAGGATTGAGGATTGAGGATTGAGGATTGAGGATTGAGGTTTGAGGACTGAGGACTGAGGATTGAGGATTGAGGATTCAGAATTGAAGATTCAGTATTGAGGATTGAAGATTGAGAATTGAAGATTGAGGATTGAAGTTTGAGTATTGAGGATTGAGGATTGAGGATTGACGATTGATAATTGAGAATTGAGGATGAGGACTGAGGGTTGAGGATTGAGGTTATAGGAATGAGGATTGAGGACTGAGGATTGAGGATTGAGGATTGAGGATTGAGGATTTGGGACTAAGGATTGAAGATTGAGGATCGAGGATTGAGGATTGAAGATTGAGGATTGAGGATTGAAGATTGAGGATTGAGTATTGAGGATTGACCATTGAGGATTGAGGATTGAGGATTGAGGAGTGAGGATTGAGGATTGAAGATTGAATATTGATGATTGAAGTTTGAATATTGAGGATTGAGGGTTGTGGATTGAGGACGAGCACTGAGGGCTGAGTATTGATGTTTGAGGTCTGAGGATTGAGGATTGTGGATTGAGAATTGAGGATTGAGGATTGAGGATTGAAGATTGAGGATTGGGTATTGAGGATTGAAGAATGAGGATTGAGGATTGATGATTGAGGATTGAGGATTGAAGATTGAGTATTGGGGATTGAAGATTGAGGATTGAGGATTGAGTATTGAGTATTGAGGATTGAGGATTGAGAATTGAGGATTCAGGATTGACGCTTGAGGATTGAGGTTTGAGGATGGAGGATTGAAGAGAGAGGACTGAGTGTTGGGGATTGAGTGTTGAGAATAGATGTTTGAGGATTGAGGTTTGATTATTGAATATTGCGGATTGAGTATTGAACCATGAGAATTCAGGATATTCTATTGAATATTGAGAATTGAGGATTGATGGTTTGGGTTGGGGATTGAGGGTTGTGGATTGAGGACGAGGACTGAGGGTTGTGTATTGATGTTTGAGGTCTGAGGATTTAGGATTGAGGACTGTGAATTGAGGATTGATGGTTGAGTATTGAGAATTGATGGCTGAGGGTTGTGTGTTGAATGTTGAGGATAGATGATTGAGGATTAAGGATTAAGAACTGAGGATTGAAGATTGAGTATTGATGATTGAAGATTGAGGATTGAGGATTGAGGTTGAGTATTGAGAACGAGTACTGACGGTTGAGGATTGAGGTTTGAGAATTGAGGATTGAGGATAGAGGAGTGAGGACTGAGGATTGGGGATGGAGCATTGAGGATTGAAGATTGAGGACTGGGGAACGAGGATTGAAGATTGAGGATTAAGGATTGAGGAGTAGGGTTTGAGGATATAGGATTGGAGATTGATTATTGAGGATTGAAGATTGAGGATTGAGGATTGAGGATTTAGGATTGAGGATTGATAATTGAGAATTGAGGATGAGGACTGAGGGTTGAGGATTGAGGTTATAGGAATGAGGATTGAGGATTGAGGATTGATGATTGAGGATTGAGGATTGAGGATTGAGGATTGAGGATTGAGGATTGAGGATTGAGGATTGAGGTTTGAGGACTGAGGACTGAGGATTGAGGATTGAGGATTCAGAATTGAAGATTCAGTATTGAGGATTGAAGATTGAGAATTGAGGATTGAGGATTGAAGATTGAGGATTGAGTACTGAGTATTGATGGTTGAGTATTGAGGATTGATGGTTGAGGGTTGTGTGTTGAATATTGAGGATGGAGGGTTGAGGATTGAGGATTGAGGATTGAGGATTGAAGATTGAGTATTGCGAATAGAGGATTGATGGTTGAGTAGTGAGGATTGATGGCTGAGGGTTGTGTGTTGAATGTTGAGGATGGAGGATTGAGGTTTGAGGATTGGGGATTCAGGATTGAGGATTGAGGTTTGAGGACTGAGGACTGAGGATTGAGGATTGAGGATTCAGAATTGAAGATTCAGTATTGAGGATTGAAGATTGAGAATTGAAGATTGAGTATTGAAGTTTTAGTATTCAGGATTGAGGATTGAAGATTGAGGATTGAGGATTGAGGATTGAGGATTGATAATTGAGAATTGAGGATGAGGACTGAGGGTTGAGGATTGAGGTTATAGGAATGAGGATTGAGGATTGAGGATTGAGGATTGAGGATTGAGGGTTGAGGATTGAGGATTGAGGATTGGGGATTGAGGATTGAGGATTGAGGTTTGAGGACTGAGGACTGAGGATTGAGGATCCAGGATTCAGAATTGAAGATTCAGTATTGAGGATTGAAGATTGAGAATTGAGGATTGAGGATTGAAGATTGAGGATTGAGTACTGAGGATTGATGGTTGAGTATTGAGGATTGATGGTTGAGGGTTGTGTGTTGAATATTGAGGATGGAGGATTGAGGATTGAGGATTGAGGATTGAGGATTGAAGATTGAGTATTGCGAATAGAGGATTGATGGTTGAGTATTGAGGATTGATGGCTGAGGGTTGTGTGTTGAATGTTGAGGATGGAGGATTGAGGATTGAGGATTGGGGATTGAGGATTGAGGATTGAGGTTTGAGGACTGAGGACTGAGGATTGAGGATTGCGGATTCAGAATTGAAGATTCAGTATTGAGGATTGAAGATTGAGAATTGAAGATTGAGGATTGAAGTTTGAGTATTGAGGATTGAGGATTGAGGATTGACGATTGATAATTGAGAATTGAGGATGAGGACTGAGGGTTGAGGATTGAGGTTATAGGAATGAGGATTGAGGATTGAGGATTGAGGATTGAGGATTGAGGATTGAGGATTTGGGACTAAGGATTGAAGATTGAGGATCGGGGATTGAGGATTGAAGATTGAGGATTGAGGATTGAAGATTGAGGATTGGGTATTGAGGATTGACCATTGAGGATTGAGGATTGAGGATTGAGGAGTGAGGATTGAGGATTGAAGATTGAATATTGATGATTGAAGTTTGAATATTGAGGATTGAGGGTTCTGGATTGAGGACGAGCACTGAGGGCTGAGTATTGATGTTTGAGGTCTGAGGATTGAGGATTGTGGATTGAGAATTGAGGATTGAGGATTGAGGATTGAAGATTGAGGATTGGGTATTGAGGATTGAAGAATGAGGATTGAGGATTGATGATTGAGGATTGAGGATTGAAGATTGAGTATTGGGGATTGAAGATTGAGGATTGAGGATTGAGTATTGAGGATTGAGGATTGAGAATTGAGGATTCAGGATTGACGCTTGAGGATTGAGGTTTGAGGATGGAGGATTGAAGAGAGAGGACCGAGTGTTGGGGATTGAGTGTTGAGAATAGATGTTTGAGGATTGAGGTTTGATTATTGAATATTGCGGATTGAGTATTGAACCATGAGAATTCAGGATATTCTATTGAATATTGAGAATTGAGGATTGATGGTTTGGGTTGGGGATTGAGGGTTGTGGATTGAGGACGAGGACTGAGGGTTGTGTATTGATGTTTGAGGTCTGAGGATTTAGGATTGAGGACTGTGAATTGAGGATTGATGGTTGAGTATTGAGAATTGATGGCTGAGGGTTGTGTGTTGAATGTTGAGGATAGAGGATTGAGGATTAAGGATTAAGAACTGAGGATTGAAGATTGAGTATTGATGATTGAAGATTGAGGATTGAGGATTGAGGTTGAGTATTGAGAACGAGTACTGACGGTTGAGGATTGAGGTTTGAGAATTGAGGATTGAGGATAGAGGAGTGAGGACTGAGGATTGAGGATGGAGCATTGAGGATTGAAGATTGAGGACTGGGGAATGAGGATTGAAGATTGAGGATTAAGGATTGAGGATTGGGGTTTGAGGATATAGGATTGGAGATTGATTATTGAGGATTGAAGATTGAGGATTGAGGATTGAGGATTGAGGATTGATAATTGAGAATTGAGGATGAGGACTGAGGGTTGAGGATTGAGGTTATAGGAATGAGGATTGAGGATTGAGGATTGAGGATTGAGGATTGAGGATTGAGGATTGAGGATTGGGGATTGAGGATTGAGGATTGAGGTTTGAGGACTGAGGACTGAGGAGTGAGGATTGAGGATTCAGAATTGAAGATTCAGTATTGAGGATTGAAGATTGAGAATTGAGGATTGAGGATTGAAGATTGAGGATTGAGTACTGAGGATTGATGGTTGAGCATTGAGGATTGATGGTTGAGGGTTGTGTGTTGAATATTGAGGATGGAGGATTGAGGATTGAGGATTGAGGATTGAGGATTGAAGATTGAGTATTGCGAACAGAGGATTGATGGTTGAGTATTGAGGATTGATGGCTGAGGGTTGTGTGTTGAATGTAGAGGATGGAGGATTGAGTATTGAGGATTGGGGATTGAGGATTGAGGATTGAGGTTTGAGGACTGAGGACTGAGGATTGAGGATTGAGGATTCAGAATTGAAGATTCAGTATTGAGGATTGAAGATTGAGAATTGAAGATTGAGGATTGAAGTTTTAGTATTGAGGATTGAGGATTGAAGATTGAGGATTGAGGATTGAGGATTGAGGATTGATAATTGAGAATTGAGGATGAGGACTGAGAGTTGAGGATTTAGGTTATAGGAATGAGGATTGAGGATTGAGGATTGAGGATTGAGGATTGAGGATTGAGGATTGAGGATTGAGGATTGGGGACTGAGGATTGAGGACTGAGGTTTGAGGACTGAGGACTGAGGACTGAGGATTGAGGATCGAGGATTCAGAATTGAAGATTCAGTATTGAGGATTGAAGATTGAGAATTGAGGATTGAGGATTGAAGATTGAGGATTGAGTACTGAGGATTGATGGTTGAGTATTGAGGATTGATGGTTGAGGGTTGTGTGTTGAATATTGAGGATGGAGGATTGAGGATTGAGGATTGAGGATTGAGGATTGAAGATTGAGTATTGCGAATAGAGGATTGATGGTTGAGTATTGAGGATTGATGGCTGAGGGTTGTGTGTTGAATGTTGAGTGTGGAGGATTGAGGATTGAGGATTGGGGATTGAGGATTGAGGATTGAGGTTTGAGGACTGAGGACTGAGGATTGAGGATTGAGGATTCAGAATTGAAGATTCAGTATTGAGGATTGAAGATTGATAATTGAGGATTGAGGACTGAAGATTGAGGATTGAGTACTGAGGATTGGTGGTTGAGTATTGAGGATTGATGGTTGAGGGTTGTGTGTTGAATATTGAGGATGGAGGATTGAGGATTGAGCATTGAGTATTGAAGATTGAGGATTGAGGATTGAGGACTGGGGATTGACGATGATTGCTGAGGGTTGAGGATTGAAGTTTGAGGACTGAGGACTGAGGATTGAGGATTGAGAATCGAGGATTGAGGATTGAGGATTGGAGATTGAGGATTGGGTATTGAGGATTGAAGAATGAGGATCGAGGATAGAGGATTGAGGATTGAGGTATGAAACTTGAGTGTTGAGGGTTGAGGATTGAGGTATGAAGATTGAGTATTGACGATTGAAGAATGAGGATTGAGGATTGAGGATTGAGGATCGAGGATTGAAGATTGAGGATTGGGGACTGAGTGTTGAGGGTTGAGTGATGAGAATTGATGTTTGTGGATAGAGGTTTGAAGATTGCAAACTGAGTATTGCGTATTGAAAGCTCTGAACTGAGGATATTCCACTGAGGATTGAGGATTGACAACTGACTGTTGAGGACTGAGTGCTGAAGATTGAGGATTCAGGATTGAGGATTCAGGATTGTGGTTTGAGGACTGAGCATTGAGGATTGAGGATTGAGGGTTGAGGATTGAGGATTGAGGATTGAAGATTGAGGATTGGGTATTGAGGATTGAACATTGAGGATTGAGGATTGAGGATTGAGGATTGAGGGTTGTAGATTGAATATTGATGATTGAAGTTTGAGGATTGAGGTCTGAGGGTTGTGGATTGAGGACGAGGACTGAGGGCTGAGTATTGATGTTTGAGGTCTGAGGATTGAGGATTGTGGATTGAGAATTGAGGATTGAGGATTGAGGATTGAAGATTGAGTATTGGGTATAGAGGATTGAAGAATGAGGATTGAGGATTGAGGATTGAGGATTGAGGATTGAGGATTGAGGATTGACGCTTGAGGATTGAGGTTTGAGGATGGAGGATTGAAGATTGAGGGTTGAGGATTTAGGATGGAAGATTGAGGATTTGGGACTAAGGATTGAAGATTGAGGATCGAGGATTGAGGATTGAGGATTGAGGATTGAGGATTGAGGATTGAAGATTGAGGATTGGGTATTGAGGATTGAACATTGAGGATTGAGGATTGAGGATTGAGGAGTGAGGATTGAGGATTGAAGATTGAATATTGATGATTGAAGTTTGAATATTGAGGATTGAGGGTTCTGGATTGAGGACGAGCACTGAGGGCTGAGTATTGATGTTTGAGGTCTGAGGATTGAGGATTGTGGATTGAGAATTGAGGATTGAGGTTTGAGGATTGAAGATTGAGGATTGGGTATTGAGGATTGAAGAATGAGGATTGAGGATTGAAGATTGAGGATTGAGGATTGAAGATTGAGGATTGTGAATTGAGGATTGAGGATTGAGTATTGAGGATTGGGTATTGAGGATTGATGAATGAGTGTTCAGGATTCAGGATTGAAGATTGAATATTGAAGATTGAGTATTGAGGATTGAAGATTGACGATTGATGATTGAGTATTGAGGATTGACGATTGAGGATTGAGGATTGAGGATTGAGGATTGATGATTGAGTATTGTGGATTGAAGGTTGAGGATTGAGGATTGAGAATTGAGGATTGAGGATTGAAGATTGAGGATTGAGGTTTGAGGACTGAGGACTGAGGATTGAGGATTGAGGATTCAGAATTGAAGATTCAGTATTGAGGATTGAAGATTGAGAATTGAAGATTGAGGATTGAAGTTTGAGTATTGAGGATTGAGGATTGAGGATTGACGATTGATAATTGAGAATTGAGGATGAGGACTGAGGGTTGAGGATTGAGGTTATAGGAATGAGGATTGAGGACTGAGGATTGAGGATTGAGGATTGAGGATTGAGGATTTGGGACTAAGGATTGAAGATTGAGGATCGAGGATTGAGGATTGAAGATTGAGGATTGAGGATTGAAGATTGAGGATTGGGTATTGAGGATTGACCATTGAGGATTGAGGATTGAGGATTGAGGAGTGAGGATTGAGGATTGAAGATTGAATATTGATGATTGAAGTTTGAATATTGAGGATTGAGGGTTGTGGATTGAGGACGAGCACTGAGGGCTGAGTATTGATGTTTGAGGTCTGAGGATTGAGGATTGTGGATTGAGAATTGAGGATTGAGGATTGAGGATTGAAGATTGAGGATTGGGTATTGAGGATTGAAGAATGAGGATTGAGGATTGATGATTGAGGATTGAGGATTGAAGATTGAGTATTGGGGATTGAAGATTGAGGATTGAGGATTGAGTATTGAGGATTGAGGATTGAGAATTGAGGATTCAGGATTGACGCTTGAGGATTGAGGTTTGAGGATGGAGGATTGAAGAGAGAGGACTGAGTGTTGGGGATTGAGTGTTGAGAATAGATGTTTGAGGATTGAGGTTTGATTATGGAATATTGCGGATTGAGTATTGAACCATGAGAATTCAGGATATTCTATTGAATATTGAGAATTGAGGATTGATGGTTTGGGTTGGGGATTGAGGGTTGTGGATTGAGGACGAGGACTGAGGGTTGTGTATTGATGTTTGAGGTCTGAGGATTTAGGATTGAGGACTGTGAATTGAGGATTGATGGTTGAGTATTGAGAATTGATGGCTGAGGGTTGTGTGTTGAATGTTGAGGATAGAGGATTGAGGATTAAGGATTAAGAACTGAGGATTGAAGATTGAGTATTGATGATTGAAGATTGAGGATTGAGGATTGAGGTTGAGTACTGAGAACGAGTACTGACGGTTGAGGATTGAGGTTTGAGAATTGAGGATTGAGGATAGAGGAGTGAGGACTGAGGATTGGGGATGGAGCATTGAGGATTGAAGATTGAGGATTGAGGATTGAGGATTGAGGATTGAGGATTGATAATTGAGAATTGAGGATGAGGACTGAGGGTTGAGGATTGAGGTTATAGGAATGAGGATTGAGGATTGAGGATTGATGATTGAGGATTGAGGATTGAGGATTGAGGATTGAGGATTGAGGATTGAGGTTTGAGGACTGAGGACTGAGGATTGAGGATTGAGGATTCAGAATTGAAGATTCAGTATTGAGGATTGAAGATTGAGAATTGAGGATTGAGGATTGAAGATTGAGGATTGAGTACTGAGTATTGATGGTTGAGTATTGAGGATTGATGGTTGAGGGTTGTGTGTTGAATATTGAGGATGGAGGATTGAGGATTGAGGATTGAGGATTGAGGATTGAAGATTGAGTATTGCGAATAGAGGATTGATGGTTGAGTAGTGAGGATTGATGGCTGAGGGTTGTGTGTTGAATGTTGAGGATGGAGGATTGAGGTTTGAGGATTGGGGATTCAGGATTGGGGATTGAGGTTTGAGGACTGAGGACTGAGGATTGAGGATTGAGGATTCAGAATTGAAGATTCAGTATTGAGGATTGAAGATTGAGAATTGAAGATTGAGGATTGAAGTTTTAGTATTCAGGATTGAGGATTGAAGATTGAGGATTGAGGATTGAGGATTGAGGATTGATAATTGAGAATTGAGGATGAGGACTGAGGGTTGAGGATTGAGGTTATAGGAATGAGGATTGAGGATTGAGGATTGAGGACGAGGACTGAGGGTTGTGTATTGATGTTTGAGGTCTGAGGATTTAGGATTGAGGACTGTGAATTGAGGATTGATGGTTGAGTATTGAGAATTGATGGCTGAGGGTTGTGTGTTGAATGTTGAGGATAGAGGATTGAGGATTAAGGATTAAGAACTGAGGATTGAAGATTGAGTATTGATGATTGAAGATTGAGGATTGAGGATTGAGGTTGAGTATTGAGAACGAGTACTGACGGTTGAGGATTGAGGTTTGAGAATTGAGGATTGAGGATAGAGGAGTGAGGACTGAGGATTGGGGATGGAGCATTGAGGATTGAAGATTGAGGACTGGGGAACGAGGATTGAAGATTGAGGATTAAGGATTGAGGAGTAGGGTTTGAGGATATAGGATTGGAGATTGATTATTGAGGATTGAAGATTGAGGATTGAGGATTGAGGATTGAGGATTGAGGATTGATAATTGAGAATTGAGGATGAGGACTGAGGGTTGAGGATTGAGGTTATAGGAATGAGGATTGAGGATTGAGGATTGATGATTGAGGATTGAGGATTGAGGATTGAGGATTGAGGATTGAGGATTGAGGATTGAGGATTGAGGTTTGAGGACTGAGGACTGAGGATTGAGGATTGAGGATTCAGAATTGAAGATTCAGTATTGAGGATTGAAGATTGAGAATTGAGGATTGAGGATTGAAGATTGAGGATTGAGTACTGAGTATTGATGGTTGAGTATTGAGGATTGATGGTTGAGGGTTGTGTGTTGAATATTGAGGATGGAGGGTTGAGGATTGAGGATTGAGGATTGAGGATCGAAGATTGAGTATTGCGAATAGAGGATTGATGGTTGAGTAGTGAGGATTGATGGCTGAGGGTTGTGTGTTGAATGTTGAGGATGGAGGATTGAGGTTTGAGGATTGGGGATTCAGGATTGAGGATTGAGGTTTGAGGACTGAGGACTGAGGATTGAGGATTGAGGATTCAGAATTGAAGATTCAGTATTGAGGATTGAAGATTGAGAATTGAAGATTGAGTATTGAAGTTTTAGTATTCAGGATTGAGGATTGAAGATTGAGGATTGAGGATTGAGGATTGAGGATTGATAATTGAGAATTGAGGATGAGGACTGAGGGTTGAGGATTGAGGTTATAGGAATGAGGATTGAGGATTGAGGATTGAGGATTGAGGATTGAGGGTTGAGGATTGAGGATTGAGGATTGGGGATTGAGGATTGAGGATTGAGGTTTGAGGACTGAGGACTGAGGATTGAGGATCGAGGATTCAGAATTGAAGATTCAGTATTGAGGATTGAAGATTGAGAATTGAGGATTGAGGATTGAAGATTGAGGATTGAGTACTGAGGATTGATGGTTGAGTATTGAGGATTGATGGTTGAGGGTTGTGTGTTGAATATTGAGGATGGAGGATTGAGGATAGAGGATTGAGGATTGAGGATTGAAGATTGAGTATTGCGAATAGAGGATTGATGGTTGAGTATTGAGGATTGATGGCTGAGGGTTGTGTGTTGAATGTTGAGGATGGAGGATTGAGGATTGAGGATTGGGGATTGAGGATTGAGGATTGAGGTTTGAGGACTGAGGACTGAGGATTGAGGATTGCGGATTCAGAATTGAAGATTCAGTATTGAGGATTGAAGATTGAGAATTGAAGATTGAGGATTGAAGTTTGAGTATTGAGGATTGAGGATTGAGGATTGACGATTGATAATTGAGAATTGAGGATGAGGACTGAGGGTTGAGGATTGAGGTTATAGGAATGAGGATTGAGGATTGAGGATTGAGGATTGAGGATTGAGGATTGAGGATTTGGGACTAAGGATTGAAGATTGAGGATCGAGGATTGAGGATTGAAGATTGAGGATTGAGGATTGAAGATTGAGGATTGGGTATTGAGGATTGACCATTGAGGATTGAGGATTGAGGATTGAGGAGTGAGGATTGAGGATTGAAGATTGAATATTGATGATTGAAGTTTGAATATTGAGGATTGAGGGTTCTGGATTGAGGACGAGCACTGAGGGCTGAGTATTGATGTTTGAGGTCTGAGGATTGAGGATTGTGGATTGAGAATTGAGGATTGAGGATTGAGGATTGAAGATTGAGGATTGGGTATTGAGGATTGAAGAATGAGGATTGAGGATTGATGATTGAGGATTGAGGATTGAAGATTGAGTATTGGGGATTGAAGATTGAGGATTGAGGATAGAGTATTGAGGATTGAGGATTGAGAATTGAGGATTCAGGATTGACGCTTGAGGATTGAGGTTTGAGGATGGAGGATTGAAGAGAGAGGACCGAGTGTTGGGGATTGAGTGTTGAGAATAGATGTTTGAGGATTGAGGTTTGATTATTGAATATTGCGGATTGAGTATTGAACCATGAGAATTCAGGATATTCTATTGAATATTGAGAATTGAGGATTGATGGTTTGGGTTGGGGATTGAGGGTTGTGGATTGAGGACGAGGACTGAGGGTTGTGTATTGATGTTTGAGGTCTGAGGATTTAGGATTGAGGACTGTGAATTGAGGATTGATGGTTGAGTATTGAGAATTGATGGCTGAGGGTTGTGTGTTGAATGTTGAGGATAGAGGATTGAGGATTAAGGATTAAGAACTGAGGATTGAAGATTGAGTATTGATGATTGAAGATTGAGGATTGAGGATTGAGGTTGAGTATTGAGAACGAGTACTGACGGTTGAGGATTGAGGTTTGAGAATTGAGGATTGAGGATAGAGGAGTGAGGACTGAGGATTGAGGATGGAGCATTGAGGATTGAAGATTGAGGACTGGGGAATGAGGATTGAAGATTGAGGATTAAGGATTGAGGATTGGGGTTTGAGGATATAGGATTGGAGATTGATTATTGAGGATTGAAGATTGAGGATTGAGGATTGAGGATTGAGGATTGATAATTGAGAATTGAGGATGAGGACTGAGGGTTGAGGATTGAGGTTATAGGAATGAGGATTGAGGATTGAGGATTGAGGATTGAGGATTGAGGATTGAGGATTGAGGATTGGGGATTGAGGATTGAGGATTGAGGTTTGAGGACTGAGGACTGAGGAGTGAGGATTGAGGATTCAGAATTGAAGATTCAGTATTGAGGATTGAAGATTGAGAATTGAGGATTGAGGATTGAAGATTGAGGATTGAGTACTGAGGATTGATGGTTGAGCATTGAGGATTGATGGTTGAGGGTTGTGTGTTGAATATTGAGGATGGAGGATTGAGGATTGAGGATTGAGGATTGAGGATTGAAGATTGAGTATTGCGAACAGAGGATTGATGGTTGAGTATTGAGGATTGATGGCTGAGGGTTGTGTGTTGAATGTAGAGGATGGAGGATTGAGTATTGAGGATTGGGGATTGAGGATTGAGGATTGAGGTTTGAGGACTGAGGACTGAGGACTGAGGATTGAGGATTGAGGATTCAGAATTGAAGATTCAGTATTGAGGATTGAAGATTGAGAATTGAAGATTGAGGATTGAAGTTTTAGTATTGAGGATTGAGGATTGAAGATTGAGGATTGAGGATTGAGGATTGAGGATTGATAATTGAGAATTGAGGATGAGGACTGAGGGTTGAGGATTGAGGTTATAGGAATGAGGATTGAGGATTGAGGATTGAGGATTGAGGATTGAGGATTGAGGATTGAGGATTGAGGATTGGGGACTGAGGATTGAGGACTGAGGTTTGAGGACTGAGGACTGAGGACTGAGGATTGAGGATCGAGGATTCAGAATTGAAGATTCAGTATTGAGGATTGAAGATTGAGAATTGAGGATTGAGGATTGAAGATTGAGGATTGAGTACTGAGGATTGATGGTTGAGTATTGAGGATTGATGGTTGAGGGTTGTGTGTTGAATATTGAGGATGGAGGATTGAGGATTGAGGATTGAGGATTGAGGATTGAAGATTGAGTATTGCGAATAGAGGATTGATGGTTGAGTATTGAGGATTGATGGCTGAGGGTTGTGTGTTGAATGTTGAGTGTGGAGGATTGAGGATTGAGGATTGGGGATTGAGGATTGAGGATTGAGGTTTGAGGACTGAGGACTGAGGATTGAGGATTGAGGATTCAGAATTGAAGATTCAGTATTGAGGATTGAAGATTGATAATTGAGGATTGAGGACTGAAGATTGAGGATTGAGTACTGAGGATTGGTGGTTGAGTATTGAGGATTGATGGTTGAGGGTTGTGTGTTGAATATTGAGGATGGAGGATTGAGGATTGAGCATTGAGTATTGAAGATTGAGGATTGAGGATTGAGGACTGGGGATTGACGATGATTGCTGAGGGTTGAGGATTGAAGTTTGAGGACTGAGGACTGAGGATTGAGGATTGAGAATCGAGGATTGAGGATTGAGGATTGGAGATTGAGGATTGGGTATTGAGGATTGAAGAATGAGGATCGAGGATAGAGGATTGAGGATTGAGGTATGAAACTTGAGTGTTGAGGGTTGAGGATTGAGGTATGAAGATTGAGTATTGACGATTGAAGAATGAGGATTGAGGATTGAGGATTGAGGATCGAGGATTGAAGATTGAGGATTGGGGACTGAGTGTTGAGGGTTGAGTGATGAGAATTGATGTTTGTGGATAGAGGTTTGAAGATTGCAAACTGAGTATTGCGTATTGAAAGCTCTGAACTGAGGATATTCTACTGAGGATTGAGGATTGACAACTGACTGTTGAGGACTGAGTGCTGAAGATTGAGGATTCAGGATTGAGGATTCAGGATTGTGGTTTGAGGACTGAGCATTGAGGATTGAGGATTGAGGGTTGAGGATTGAGGATTGAGGATTGAAGATTGAGGATTGGGTATTGAGGATTGAACATTGAGGATTGAGGATTGAGGATTGAGGATTGAGGGTTGTAGATTGAATATTGATGATTGAAGTTTGAGGATTGAGGTCTGAGGGTTGTGGATTGAGGACGAGGACTGAGGGCTGAGTATTGATGTTTGAGGTCTGAGGATTGAGGATTGTGGATTGAGAATTGAGGATTGAGGATTGAGGATTGAAGATTGAGTATTGGGTATAGAGGATTGAAGAATGAGGATTGAGGATTGAGGATTGAGGATTGAGGATTGAGGATTGAGGATTGACGCTTGAGGATTGAGGTTTGAGGATGGAGGATTGAAGATTGAGGGTTGAGGATTTAGGATTGAAGATTGAGGATTTGGGACTAAGGATTGAAGATTGAGGATCGAGGATTGAGGATTGAGGATTGAGGATTGAGGATTGAGGATTGAAGATTGAGGATTGGGTATTGAGGATTGAACATTGAGGATTGAGGATTGAGGATTGAGGAGTGAGGATTGAGGATTGAAGATTGAATATTGATGATTGAAGTTTGAATATTGAGGATTGAGGGTTCTGGATTGAGGACGAGCACTGAGGGCTGAGTATTGATGTTTGAGGTCTGAGGATTGAGGATTGTGGATTGAGAATTGAGGATTGAGGTTTGAGGATTGAAGATTGAGGATTGGGTATTGAGGATTGAAGAATGAGGATTGAGGATTGAGGATTGAGGATTGAGGATTGAAGATTGAGGATTGTGAATTGAGGATTGACGATTGAGTATTGAGGATTGGGTATTGAGGATTGATGAATGAGTGTTCAGGATTCAGGATTGAAGATTGAATATTGAAGATTGAGTATTGAGGATTGAAGATTGACGATTGATGATTGAGTATTGAGGATTGACGATTGAGGATTGAGGATTGAGGATTGAGGATTGATGATTGAGTATTGTGGATTGAAGGTTGAGGATTGAGGATTGAGAATTGAGGATTGAGGATTGAAGATTGAGGATTGAGGTTTGAGGACTGAGGACTGAGGATTGAGGATTGAGGATTCAGAATTGAAGATTCAGTATTGAGGATTGAAGATTGAGAATTGAAGATTGAGGATTGAAGTTTGAGTATTGAGGATTGAGGATTGAGGATTGACGATTGATAATTGAGAATTGAGGATGAGGACTGAGGGTTGAGGATTGAGGTTATAGGAATGAGGATTGAGGACTGAGGATTGAGGATTGAGGATTGAGGATTGAGGATTTGGGACTAAGGATTGAAGATTGAGGATCGAGGATTGAGGATTGAAGATTGAGGATTGAGGATTGAAGATTGAGGATTGGGTATTGAGGATTGACCATTGAGGATTGAGGATTGAGGATTGAGGAGTGAGGATTGAGGATTGAAGATTGAATATTGATGATTGAAGTTTGAATATTGAGGATTGAGGGTTGTGGATTGAGGACGAGCACTGAGGGCTGAGTATTGATGTTTGAGGTCTGAGGATTGAGGATTGTGGATTGAGAATTGAGGATTGAGGATTGAGGATTGAAGATTGAGGATTGGGTATTGAGGATTGAAGAATGAGGATTGAGGATTGATGATTGAGGATTGAGGATTGAAGATTGAGTATTGGGGATTGAAGATTGAGGATTGAGGATTGAGTATTGAGGATTGAGGATTGAGAATTGAGGATTCAGGATTGACGCTTGAGGATTGAGGTTTGAGGATGGAGGATTGAAGAGAGAGGACTGAGTGTTGGGGATTGAGTGTTGAGAATAGATGTTTGAGGATTGAGGTTTGATTATGGAATATTGCGGATTGAGTATTGAACCATGAGAATTCAGGATATTCTATTGAATATTGAGAATTGAGGATTGATGGTTTGGGTTGGGGATTGAGGGTTGTGGATTGAGGACGAGGACTGAGGGTTGTGTATTGATGTTTGAGGTCTGAGGATTTAGGATTGAGGACTGTGAATTGAGGATTGATGGTTGAGTATTGAGAATTGATGGCTGAGGGTTGTGTGTTGAATGTTGAGGATAGAGGATTGAGGATTAAGGATTAAGAACTGAGGATTGAAGATTGAGTATTGATGATTGAAGATTGAGGATTGAGGATTGAGGTTGAGTACTGAGAACGAGTACTGACGGTTGAGGATTGAGGTTTGAGAATTGAGGATTGAGGATAGAGGAGTGAGGACTGAGGATTGGGGATGGAGCATTGAGGATTGAAGATTGAGGATTGAGGATTGAGGATTGAGGATTGAGGATTGATAATTGAGAATTGAGGATGAGGACTGAGGGTTGAGGATTGAGGTTATAGGAATGAGGATTGAGGATTGAGGATTGATGATTGAGGATTGAGGATTGAGGATTGAGGATTGAGGATTGAGGATTGAGGTTTGAGGACTGAGGACTGAGGATTGAGGATTGAGGATTCAGAATTGAAGATTCAGTATTGAGGATTGAAGATTGAGAATTGAGGATTGAGGATTGAAGATTGAGGATTGAGTACTGAGTATTGATGGTTGAGTATTGAGGATTGATGGTTGAGGGTTGTGTGTTGAATATTGAGGATGGAGGATTGAGGATTGAGGATTGAGGATTGAGGATTGAAGATTGAGTATTGCGAATAGAGGATTGATGGTTGAGTAGTGAGGATTGATGGCTGAGGGTTGTGTGTTGAATGTTGAGGATGGAGGATTGAGGTTTGAGGATTGGGGATTCAGGATTGGGGATTGAGGTTTGAGGACTGAGGACTGAGGATTGAGGATTGAGGATTCAGAATTGAAGATTCAGTATTGAGGATTGAAGATTGAGAATTGAAGATTGAGGATTGAAGTTTTAGTATTCAGGATTGAGGATTGAAGATTGAGGATTGAGGATTGAGGATTGAGGATTGATAATTGAGAATTGAGGATGAGGACTGAGGGTTGAGGATTGAGGTTATAGGAATGAGGATTGAGGATTGAGGATTGAGGATTGAGGATTGAGGGTTGAGGATTGAGGATTGAGGATTGGCGATTGAGGATTGAGGATTGAGGTTTGAGGACTGAGGACTGAGGATTGAGGATCGAGGATTCAGAATTGAAGATTCAGTATTGAGGATTGAAGATTGAGAATTGAGGATTGAGGATTGAAGATTGAGGATTGAGTACTGAGGATTGAAGATTGAGGATTGAGGATTGTGGATTGAGGATTGATAATTGTGAATTGTGAATTGAGGATGAGGACTGAGGGTTGAGGATTGAGGTTATAGGAATGAGGATTGAGGATTGAGGATTGAGGATTGAGGATTGAGGATTGAGGATTGAGGATTGAGGATTGGGGATTGAGGATTGAGGATTGAGGTTTGAGGACTGAGGACTGAGGATTGAGGATCGAGGATTCAGAATTGAAGATTCAGTATTGAGGATTGAAGATTGAGAATTGAGGATTGAGGATTGAAGTTTGAGGATTGAGTACTGAGGATTGATGGTTGAGTATTGAGGATTGATGGTTGAGGGTTGTGTGTTGAATATTGAGGATGGAGGATTGAGGATTGAGGATTGAGGATTGAGGATTGAAGATTGAGTATTGCGAATAGAGGATTGATGATTGACTATTGAGGATTGATGGCTGAGGGTTGTGTGTTGAATGTTGAGGGTGGACGATTGAGGATTGAGGATTGGGGATTGAGGATTGAGGATTGAGGTTTGAGGACTGAGGACTGAGGATTGAGGATTGAGGATTCAGAACTGAAGATTCAGTATTGAGGATTGAAGATTGAGAATTGAAGATTGAGGATTGAAGTTTTAGTATTGAGGATTGAGGATTGAAGATTGAGGATTGAGGATTGATAATTGAGAATTGAGGATGAGGACTGAGGGTTGAGGATTGAGGTTATAGGAATGAGGATTGAGGATTGAGGATTGGGGATTGAGGATTGAGGATTGAGGATTGGGGATTGAGGATTGAGGATTGAGGTTTGAGGACTGAGGACTGAGGATTGAGGATTGAGGATTCAGAATTGAAGATTCAGTATTGAGGATTGAAGATTGACAATTGAGGATTGAGGATTGAAGATTGAGGATTGAGTACTGAGGATTGATGGTTGAGTATTGAGGATTGATGGTTGAGGGTTGTGTGTTGAATATTGAGGATGGAGGATTGAGGATTGAGCATTGAGGATTGAAGATTGAGGATTGAGGATTGAGGACTGGGGATTGACGATGATAGCTGAGGGTTGAGGATTGAAGTTTGAGGACTGAGGACTGAGGATTGAGGATTGAGAATCGAGGATTGAGGATTGAGGATTGGAGAAGGATTGGGTATTGAGGATTGAAGAATGAGGATCGAGGATAGAGGATTGAGGATTGAGGTATGAAAATTGAGTGTTGAGGGTTGAGGATTGAGGATTGAAGATTGAGTATTGACGATTGAAGAATGAGGATTGAGGATTGAGGATTGAGGATCGAGGATTGAAGATTGAGGATTGGGGACTGAGTGTTGAGGGTTGAGTGATGAGAATTGATGTTTGTGGACAGAGGTTTGAAGATTGCAAACTGAGTATTGCGTATTGAAAACTCTGAACTGAGGATACTCTACTGAGGATTGAGGATTGACAACTGATTGTTGAGGACTGAGTGCTGAAGATTGAGGATTCAGGATTGAGGATTCAGGATTGTGGTTTGAGGACTGAGGATTGAGGATTGAGGATTGAGGATTGAGGATTCAGGATTGAGGATTGTGAATTGAGGATTGATGGTTGAGTATTGATGATTGAAGATTGAGGATTGAGGATTGAGAATTGAGGATTGAGGATACAGGAGTGAGGACTGAGGATTGAGGATGGAGCATTGAGGATTGAAGATTGAGGATAGAGGATTGAGGATTGAAGCTTGAGTATTGAGGATTGAAGATTGAGGATTGAGGATTGACTATTGAGGATTGAGGATTGAGGATTGAGGATTGAGGATTGAGGATTGAGGATTGACGCTTGAGGATTGAGGTTGGAGGATGGAGGATTGAAGAGAGAGGACTGAGTGTTGGGGATTGAGTGTTGAGAATAGATGTTTGAGGATTGAGGTTTGATTATTGAATATTGCGGATTGAGTATTGAACCATGAGAATTCAGGATATTCTATTGAATATTGAGAATTGAGGATTGATGGTTTGGGTTGGGGATTGAGGGTTGTGGACGAGGACTGAGGGTTGAGTATTGATGTTTGAGGTCTGAGGATTTAGGATTGAGGATTGTGAATTGAGGATTGAGGATTGAGGATTGAAGATTGAGGATTGGGTATTGAGGATTCAAAAATGAGGTTTGAGGATTGAGGATTGAGTATTGAGCATTGAAGATTGAGTATTGAGGATTGAAGATTGAGGGTTGAGGATTGAGGATTGAAGATTGAGGATTTGGGACTAAGGATTGAAGATTGAGGACCGAGGATTGAGGATTGAGGATTGAGGATTGAGGATTGAGGATTGAAGATTGAGGATTGCGTATTGAGGATTGAAGAGTGAGGATTGAGGATTGAGGATTGAGGATTGAATATTGAAGATTGAGTATTGAGGATTGAAGATTGACGATTGAGGATTGAGGATTGAGTATTGAGGATTGAAGATTGAGGAATGAGGACTGACGATTGAGGGTTGAGGATTGATGGTTGAGTATTGAGGATTGAAGATTGAGGATTGAGGATTGAGGATGGAGGATTGAGGATTGAAGATTGAGGATTGAGGATTGAGGATTGAGGATTGAGGATTGAGGTTTGAGGATGGAGGATTGAAGAGAGAGGACTGAGTGTTGGGGATTGAATGTTGAGAATAGATGTTTGAGGATTGAGGTTTGATTATTGAATATTGTGGGTTGAGTGTTGAACCATGAGAATTCAGGATATTCTATTGAATATTGAGAATTGAGGATTGATGGTTGAGTATTGAGGATTGAAGATTGAGGGTTGAGGATTGAGGATTGAGTATTGAGGATTGAGGATTGAGGATTGAGGATTGAAGATTGAGTATTGAGGATTGAAGATTGAGGATTGAGGAATGAGGATTGAGGATTGAGGATGAGGGCTGAGGGTTGAGGATTGAGGTTTGAGGACTGAGGACTGAGGATTGT
This sequence comes from Calliopsis andreniformis, assembly GCF_051401765.1. NCBI lineage: Eukaryota > Metazoa > Arthropoda > Insecta > Hymenoptera > Andrenidae > Calliopsis > Calliopsis andreniformis. The sequence goes on along the minus strand of NW_027480461.1, from coordinate 4,070,419 downwards.
GGGTTGAGAATTGAGGATTGAGGATTCAGGATTGAAGGTTTAGGATTGGTTATTGAGGATTGAAGAGTGAGGATTGAGGAATGTGTATTGAGGATTGAAGATTGAGGATTGAGTACTGAGGATTGATCTTTGAGTATTGAGGATTGATGGTTGAGGGTTGTGTGTTGAAGATTGAGGATTGAGGATTGAGGATTGAGCATTGAAGGTTGAGGATTGAGGTTTGAGGACTGAGGATTGAAGATTGAGCATTGGTTATTGAGGATTGAAGAATGAGGATTGAGGATTGAGTATTGAGGATTGAGGATTGAAGATTTAGTATTGGGAATTGAAGATTGAGGATTGAGGATTGAGTATTGAGGATTGAGGATTGAGGGTTGAGGATTGTGGATTGACGTTTGAGGATTGATGTTTGATGATGGAGTATTGAAGAGAGAGGACTGAGTGTTGGGGATTGAGTGTTGAGAATAGATGTTTGAGGATTGAGGTTTGATTATTGAATATTGCGGATTGAGTATTGACCCATGAGAATTCAGGATATTCTATTGAATATTGAGAATTGAGAATTGATGGTTTGGGTTGGGGATTGAAGGTTGTGGATTGAGGACGAGGACTGAGGGTTGAGTATTGATGTTTGAGGTCTGAGGATTGAGTATTGAGGATTGTGAATTGAGGATTGGGAATTGAAGTTTCAGGATTGGGTATTGAGGATTGAAAAATGAGGATTGAGGATTGAGGATTGAGTATTGAGTACTGAAGATTGAGTATTGAGGATTGAGGCTTGAGGATTGAGTGTTGAGGGTTGAAGATTGAGTATTGAGGGTTGAAGACTGACGATTGAGGATTGAGGATTGAGGATTGAGGATTGAGGATTGAAGACTGAGGTTTGAGGATTGAGGATGAGGGCTGAGGGTTGAGGATTGAGGTTTGAGGACTGAGGACTGAGGATCGAGGGTTGAGAATTGAGGATTGAGGATTGAGGATTGAAGACTGAGGATTGGGTATTGAGGATTGAAGAATGAGGATTGAGGATTGAGGATTGAGGATTGAGGATAGAAGATTGAGTATTGAGGATTGAAGACCGACGATTGAGGATTGAGGATTGAGGATTGAGGATTGAGGATTGAGGATTGAAGATTGAGTACTGAGGATTGAAGATTGAGGATTGTGGATTGAGGGTTGGGATTGAGGATTGTGAATTGAGGATTGATGGTTGAGTATTGAGAATTGATAGCTGAGGGTTGTGTGTTGAATGTTTAGGATGGAGGATTGAGGATTGAGGATTGAGAACTGAGGATTGAAGATTGAGTATTGATGATTGAAGATTGAGGATTGAGGATTGAGGATGAGTATTGTGGACGAGTACTGACGGTTGAGGATTGAGGATTGAGGATTGAGGATTGAGGATTGAGGATTGAGGATTGAGGAATGAGCATTGAGGATTGAGGTTTGAGGACTGAGGACTGAGGATTGAGGATTGAGGATTCAGAATTGAAGATTCAGTATTGAGGATTGAAGATTGAGAATTGAGGATTGAGGATTGAAGGTTGAGGATTGAGCACTGAGGATTGATGGTTGAGTATTGAGGATTGATGGTTGAGGGTTGTGTGTTGAATATTGAGGATGGAGGATTGAGGATTGAAGATTGAGTATTGCGAATTGAGGATTGATGGTTGAGTATTGAGGATTGATGGCTGAGGGTTGTGTGTTGAATGTTGAGTATCGAGGATTGAGGATTGAGGATTGAGGATTGACGCTTGAGGATTGAGGTTTGATTATTGAATATTGCAGATTGAGTACTGAACCATGAGAATTCAGGATATTCTATTGAATATTGAGAATTGAGGATTGATGGTTTGGGTTGGGGATTGAGGGTTGTGGATTGAGGACGAGGACTGAGGGTTGAGTATTGATGTTTGAGGTCTGAGGATTTAGGATTGAGTATTGTGAATTGAGGATTGAGGATTGAGGATTGAAGATTGAGGATTGGGTATTGAGGATTGAAAAATGAGGATTGAGGATTGAGGATTGAGTATTGAGCATTGAAGATTGAGTATTGAGGATTGAAGATTGAGGGTTGAGGATTGAGAATTGAAGATTGAGGATTTGGGACTAAGGATCGAAGATTAAGGATCGACGATTGAGGATTGAGGATTGAGGATTGAGGATTGAGGATTGAAGATTGAGGATTGGGTATTGAGGATTGAACATTGAGGATTGAGGATTGAGGATTGAGGAGTGAGGATTGAAGATTGAAGATTGAATATTGATGATTGAAGTTTGAGGATTGAGGATTGAGGGTTCTGGATTGAGGACGAGCACTGAGGGCTGAGTATTGATGTTTGAGGTCTGAGGATTGAGGATTGTGGATTGAAAATTGAGGATTGAGGATTGAGGATTGAAGATTGAGGATTGGGTATTGAGGATTGAAGAATGAGGATTGGGTATTGAGGATTGAGTGTTGAGTGTTGAAGATTGAGTATTGAGGGTTGAAGACTGACGATTGAAGATTGAGGATTGAGGATTGAGGATTGAGGATTGAGGATTGAGGATAGAAGATAGAGTATTGAGGATTGAAGATTGAGGATTGTGGATTGAGTGTTGAGGATTGAGGGTTGAAGGTTGAGGATGAGGGCTGAGGGTTGAGGATTGAGGTTTGAGGACTGAGGACTGAGGATTGAGGATTGAGAATTGAGGATTGAGTATTGAGGATTGAAGATTGAGGATTTGGTATTGAGGATTGTAGAATGAGGATTGAGTATTGTGGTTTGAGGATTGAGGATTGAAGATTGAGTATTGAGGATTGAAGACTGACGATTGAGGATTGAGGACTGAGCATTGAGGATCGAGAATTGAGGATTGAAGATTGAGTATTGAGGATTGACGATTGAGGATTGAGGTTTGAGGTCTGAGGATTGAGGATTGAGGATTGAGGATTGAGAATTGAGTATTGATGATTGAGGATTGAGGATTGAAGATTGAGGATTGGGTATCGCCGATTGAACATTGAGGATTGAGGATTGAGGATTGATGATTGAGGATTGAGGACTGAAGATTGTATATTGATGGTTGAAGATTGAGGATTGAGGATTGAGTGTTGTGGATTGAGGACGAGGACTGAGGGTATGAGTATTGATGTCTGAGGTCTGAAGATTGAGGATTGAGGATTGAGAATTGAGGATTGAGGATTGAGGATTGAAGATTGAGGATTGAGTGTTGAGGATTGAAGATTGAGTATTGAGGATTGAGGACTGGGGATTGACGATGAGGGCTGAGGGTTGAGGATTGAGGTTTGAGGACTGAGGACTGCGGATTGAGGATTGAGAATCGAGGATTGAGGATTGAGGATTGGAGATTGAGGATTGGGTATTGAGGATTGAAGAATGAGGATCGAGGATTGAGGATTGAGGTTTGAGGAATGAAAATTGAGTGTTGAGGGTTGAGGATTGAGGATTGAAGATTGAGTATTGACGATTGAAGATTGAGGATTGAAGATTGAGTATTGGGGACTGAGTGTTGAGGGTTGAGTGATGGGAATTGATGTTTGTGGATATAGATTTGAAGATTGCAAACTGAGTATTGCGTATTGAAAATTCTGAACTCAGGATATTCTACTGAGGATTGAGGATTGACAACTGATTGTTGAGCACTGAGTGCTGAAGATTGAGGATTCAGGATTGAAGATTCAGGATTGTGGTTTGAGGACTGAGTATTGAGGATTGAGGATTGAGGATTGAGGATTGAGGATTGAGGATTGAAGATTGAGGATTGGGTATTGAGGATTGAACATTGAGGATTGAGGATTGAGGATTGAGGATTTCGATTGAGGATTGAGGATTGAAGATTGAATATTGATGATTGAAGTTTGAGGATTGAGGATTGAGGGTTGTGGATTGAGGACGTGGTCTGAGGGCTGAGTATTGATGTTTGAGGTCTGATGATTTAGGATTGACGATTGTGAATTGAGGATTGAGGATTGAAGATTGAAGATTGAGGATTGGGTATTGAGGATTAAAAAATGAGGATTGAGGATTGAGGATTGAGTATTGAGCATTTGAAGATTGAGTATTGAGGATTGATGGCTGAGGGTTGTGTGTTGAATGTTGAGGATGGAGGATTGAGGATTGAGGATTGAGAACTGAGGATTGAAGATTGAGTATTGATGACTGAAGATTTAGGATGGAGGATTGAGGTTGAGTATTGAGGACGAGTACTGACGGTTGAGGATTGAGGTCTGAGAATTGAGGATTGTGGATAGGGGAGTGAGAACTGAGGATTGAGGATGGAGCATTGAGGATTGAAGATTGAGGACTGAGGACTGAGGATTGAGGAGTGAGGATTCAGAATTGAAGATTCAGTATTGAGGATTGAAGATTGAGAATTGAGGATTGAGGATTGAAGATTGAGGATTGAGAACTGAGGATTGATGGTTGAGTATTGAGGATTGATGGTTGAGGGTTGTGTGCTGAATATTGAGGACGGAGGATTCAGGATTGAGTATTGAGGATTGAGGATTGAAGATTGAGTATTGCGAATTGAGGATTGATGGTTGAGTATTGAGGATTGATGGCTGAGGGTTGTGTGTTGAATGTTGAGGATGGAGGATTGAGGATTGAGGATTGGGGATTGAGGATTGAGGCTTGAGGTTTGAGGACTGAGGACTGAGGACTGAGGATTGAGGATTGTGGATTCAGAATTGAAGATTCAGTATTGAGGATTGAAGATTGAGAATTGAGGATTGAGGATTGAAGTTTGAGTATTGAGGATTGAGGATTGAGGATTGAGGATTGATAATTGAGAATTGAGGATGAGGACAGAGGCTTGAGGATTGAGGTTATAGGAATGAGGATTGAGGATTGAGGATTGAGGATTGAGGATTGAGGATTGAGGATTGAGGATTGAGGATTGGGGATTGAGGATTGAGGATTGAGGATTGAAGATTGAGGATTGAGGATTGAGGATTGAGGATTGAGGACTGAGGTTTGAGGATGGATGATTGAAGAGAGAGGACTGAGCGTTGGGGATTGAGTGTTGAGAATAGATGTTTGAGGATTGAGGTTTGATTATTGAATATTGTGGGTTGAGTGTTGAACCATGAGAATTCAGGATATTCTATTGAATATTGAGAATTGAGGATTGATGGTTGAGTATTGAGGATTGATGGTTTGGGTTGGGGATTGAGGGTTGTGGATTGAGGACGAGGACTGAGGGTTGAGTATTGATGTTTGAGGTCTGAGGATTGAGGATTAAGGATTGTGAAATGAGGATTGAGGATTGAAGTTTCAGGATTGGGTATTGAGGATTGAAAAATGAGGATTGAGGATTTAGGATTGAGGATTGAGGACTGAAGATTGTATATTGATGGTTGAAGGTTGAGGATTGAGGGTTGAGTGTTCTGGATTGAGGACGAGGACTGAGGGTATGAGTATTGATGTCTGAGGTATGAGGATTGAGGATTGAGGATTGAGAATTGAGGATTGAGGATTGAGGATTGAAGATTGAGGATTGAGTATTGAGGATTGAAGCTTGAGGATTGAGGATTGGGTATTGGGGATTGACGATGAGGGCAGAGGTTTGAGGATTGAGGTTTGTGGACTGAGGACTGAGGATTGAGAATTGAGGATTGAGGATTGAGGATTGAGGATTGAACATTGAGGACTGAATGTTGAGGGTTGAGTAATGGGAATTGATGTTTGTGAATAGAGGTTTGAAGATTGCAGATAGAGTATTGAGTATTGAAAACTGTGAATTGAGGATATTCTCTTGACGATTGAGGATTGACAACTGATCGTTGAGGACTGAGGGCCGAAGATTGAGGATTCAGGATTGAAGATTCAGAATTGAGGTTTGAGGACTGAGGATTGAGGATTGAACATTGAGTACTGAGGATTGAAGATTGAGGATTGAGTATTGAGGATTGAGGATTGAGGATTGAGGATTGAAGATTGAGTATTGAGGATTGAAGATTGAGGATTGAGGATTGAGGAATGAGGACTGAGGATAGAGGATGAGGGCTGAGGGTTGAGGATTGAGGTTTGAGGACTGAGGACTGAGGATTGTGGGTTGAGAATTGAGGATTGAGGATTCAGGCTTGTAGGTCAAGGATTGGTTATTGAGGATTGAAGAGTGAGGATTGAGGATTGAGGATTGAGGATTGAAGATTGAGGATTGAGTACTGAGGATTGATGGTTGAGTATTGAGGATTGATGGTTGAGGGTTGTGTGTTGAATATTGAGGATGGAGGATTCAGGATTGATGATTGAGGATTGAGGATTGAAGATTGAGTATTGCGAATTGAGGATTGATGGTTGAGTATTGAGGATTGATGGCTGAGGGTTGTGTGTTGAATGTTGATGATGGAGGATTGAGGATTGAGGTTTGAGAATTGAGGATTGAAGATTGAGTATTGATGATTGGAGATTGAGGATTGAGGATAGAGGACAGTGGACTGAGGATTGAGAATGGAGCATTGAGGATTGAAGATTGAGGACTGGGGAATGAGGATTGAAGATTGAGGATTAAGGATTGAGGATTAGGGATTGAGGATCTAGGATTGGAGATTGATTATTGAGGATTGAAGATTGAGGATTGAGGATTGAGGATTGAGGATTGATAATTGAGGATTGAGGATGAGGACTGAGGGTTGAGGATTGAGGTTATAGGAGTGAGGATTGAGGATTGAGGATTGAGGATTGATGATTGGGGATTGAGGATTGAGGATTGATGTTTGAGGACTGAGGACTGAGGATTGAGGGTTGAGGATTCAGAATTGAAGATTCAGTATTGAGGATTGAAGATTGAGAATTGAGGATTGTGGATTGAAGATTGAGGATTGAGTACTGAGGATTGATGGTTGAGTATTGAGGATTGATGGTTGAGGGTTGTGTGTTGAATATTGAGGATGGAGGATTCAGGATTGAGGATTGAGGATTGAGGATTGAAGATTGACTATTGCGAATTGAGGATTGAAGGTTGAGTATTGAGGATTGATGGCTGAGGGTTGTGTGTTGAATGCTGAGGATGGAGGATTGAGGATTGAGTATTGAGGATTGGGGATTGAGGATTGAGGATTGAGGTTTGAGGACTGAGGACTGAGGATTGAGGATTGAGGATTCAGAATTGAAGATTCAGTATTGAGGATTGAAGATTGAGAATTGTGGATTGTGGATTGAAGATTGAGGATTGAGTACTGAGGATTGATGGTTGAGTATTGAGGATTGATGGTTGAGGGTTGTGTGTTGAATATTGAGGATGGAGGATTCAGGATTGAGGATTGAGGATTGAGGATTGAAGATTGAGTATTGCGAATTGAGGATTGAAGGTTGAGTATTGAGGATTGATGGCTGAGGGTTGTGTGTTGAATGCTGAGGATGGAGGATTGAGGATTGAGGATTGAGTATTGGGGATTGAGGATTGAGGATTGAGGTTTGAGGACTGAGGACTGAGGATTGAGGATTGAGGATTCAGAATTGAAGATTCAGTATTGAGGATTGAAGATTGAGAATTGAGGTTTGAGGATTGAAGTTTGAGTATCGAGGATTGAGGATTGAGGATTGAGGATTGACGCTTGAGGATTGAGGTTTGAGGATGGAGCATTGAAGAGAGAGTACTGAGTGTTGGGTATTGAGTGTTGAGAATAGATGTTTGAGGATTGAGGTTTGATTATTGAATATTGCGGATTGAGTATTGAACCATGAGAATTCAGGATTTTCTATTGAATATTGAGAATTGAGGATTGATTGTTTGGGTTGGGGATTGAGGGTTGTGGATTGAGGACGAGGACTGAGGGTTGAGTATTGATGTTTGAGGTCTGAAGATTTAGGATTGAGGATTGTGAATTGAGGATTGAGGATTTAGGATTGAAGATTGAGGATTGAGGATTGAGGATTGAGGATTGAGGATTGTGGATTGAGGATTGAATATTGACGATTAAGGATTGAGGATTGAGTACTGAGGATTGAAGATTGAGGATTGGGGATTGAGTATTGAGGATTGAAGATTGAGGGTTGAGGATTGTGGATTGAAGTTTGAGGATTGAGGATTGAGGGTTCTGGATTGAGGACGAGCACTGAGGGCTGAGTATTGATGTTTGAGGTCTGAGGGTTGAGGATTGTGGATGGAGAATTGAGGATTGAGGATTGAGGATTGAAGATTGAGGATTGGGTATTGAGGATTCAAGAATGAGGATTGAGGATTGAGAGTTGAGGATTGAGGATTGAAGATTGAGTATTGAGGATTGAAGATTGAGGATTGAGGATTGTGTATTGAGGATTGAGGATTGAGAATTGAGGATTGAGGATTGACGCTTGAGGATTGTGGTTTGAGGATGGAGGATTGAAGAGAGAGGACTGAGTGTTGGGGATTGAGTGTTGAGAATGGATGTTTGAGGATTGAGGTTTGATTATTGAATATTGCGGATTGAGTATTGAACCATGAGAATTCAGGATATTCTATTGAATATTGAGAATTGAGGATTGATGGTTTGGGTTGGGGAATGAGGGTTGTGGATTGAGGACGAGGACTGAGGGTTGAGTATTGATGTTTGAGGTCTGAGGATTTAGGATTGAGGATTGTGAATTGAGGATTGATGGTTGAGCATTGAGAATTGATGGCTGAGGGTTGCGTGTTGAATGTTGAGGATGGAGGATTGAGGATTGAGGATTGAGAACTGAGGATTGAAGATTGAGTATTGATGATTGAAGATTGAGGATTGAGGATTCATGTTGAGTATTGAGGAAGAGTACTGACGGTTGATGATTGAGGTTTGAGAATTGAGGATTGTGGACAGGGGAGTGAGGACTGAGGATTGAGGATGGAGCATTGAGGATTGAAGATTGAGGACTGAGGACTGAGGATTGAGGATTGAGGATTCAGAATTGAAGATTCAGTATCGAGGATTGAAGATTGAGAATTGAGGATTGAGGATTGAAGATTGAGGATTGAGAACTGAGGATTGATGGTTGAGTATTGAGGATTGATGGTTGAGGGTTGTGTGTTGAATATTGAGGACGGAGGATTCAGGATTGGGGATTGAAGATTGAGGATTGAAGATTGAGTATTGCGAATTGAGGATTGATGGTTGAGTATTGAGGATTGATGGCTGAGGGTTGTGTTGAATGTTGAAGATTGAGGATCGAGGATTGAGGATTGAGGATTGAGGATTGAGGATTGAGGATTGAAGATTGAGGATTGGGTATTGAGGACTGAACATTGAGGATTGAGGATTGAGGATTGATGAGTGAGGATTGAGGAATGAAAATTGAATATTCATGATTGAAGCTTGAGGATTGAGGATTGAGGGTTCTGGATTGAGGACGAGCACTGAGGGCTGAGTATTGATGTTTGAGGTCTGAGGATTGAGGATTGTGGATTGAGAATTGAGGATAGAGGATTGAGGATTGAAGATTGAGTATTGGGTATTGAGGATTGAAGAATGAGGATTGAGGATTGAGGATTGAGTATTGAGGATTGAGGATTGAGGATTGAGGATTGAGGTTTGATTATTGAATATTGCGTATTAAGTATTGAACCATGAGAATTCAGGATATTCTATTGAATATTGAGAAAAGAGGATTGATGGTTTGGGTTGGGGATTGAGGGTTGTGGATTGAGGACGAGGACTGAGGGTTGAGTATTGATGTTTGAGGTCTGAGGATTTAGGGTTGAGGATTGTGAATTGAGGATTGAGGATTGAGGATTGAAGATTGAGGGTTGAGGATTGAGAATTGAAGATTGAGGATTTGGGACTAAGGATTGAAGATTGAGGATCGAGGATTGAGGATTGAGGATTGAGGATTGAGGATTGAGGATTGAAGATTGAGGATTGGGTATTGAGGATTGAAGAATGAGGATTGAGGATTGAGGATTGAGGATTGAATATTGAAGATTGAGTATTGAGGATTGAAGATTGACGATTGAGGATTGAGGATTGAGTATTGAGGATTGAAGATTGAGGATTGAGGATTGACGATTGAGGGTTGAGGATTGATGGTTGAGTATTGAGGATTGAAGATTGAGGATTGAGGTTTGAGGACTGAGGACTGAGGATTGAGGATTGAGGATTGAGTATTGAGGATTGAGGATTGACGCTTGAGGATTGAGGTTTGGGGATGGAGGATTGAAGATTGAGGGTTGAGGATTGAGGATTGAAGATTGAGGATTTGGGACTAAGGATTGAAGATTGAGGATTGACGATTGAGGATTGAGGTTTGAGGATGGAGGATTGAAGAGAGAGGACTGAGCGTTGGGTATTGAGTGTTGAGAATAGATGTTTGAGGATTGAGGTTTGATTATTGAATATTGTGGGTTGAGTGTTGAACCATGAGAATTCAGGATATTCTATTGAATATTGAGAATTGAGGATTGATGGTTGAGTATTGAGGTTTGATGGTTTGGGTTGGGGATTGAGGGTTGTGGATTGAGGACGAGGACTGAGGGTTGAGTATTGATGTTTGAGGTCTGAGGATTGAGGATTAAGGATTGTGAATTGAGGATTGAGGATTGAAGTTTCAGGATTGGGTATTGAGGATTGAAAAATGAGGATTGAGGATTGAGGATTGAGGATTGAGGACTGAAGATTGTATATTGATGGTTGAAGATTGAGGATTGAGGATTGAGTGTTCTGGATTGAGGACGAGGACTGAGGGTATGAGTATTGATGTCTGAGGTATGAGGATTGAGGATTGAGGATTGAGAATTGAGGATTGAGGATTGAGGATTGAAGATTGAGGATTGAGTATTGAGGATTGAAGCTTGAGGATTGAGGATTGGGGATTGGGGATTGACGATGAGGGCAGAGGTTTGAGGATTGAGGTTTGTGGACTGAGGACTGAGGATTGAGAATTGAGGATTGAGGATTGAGTATTGAGGATTGAACATTGAGGACTGAATGTTGAGGGTTGAGTAATGGGAATTGATGTTTGTGAATAGAGGTTTGAAGATTGCAGATAGAGTATTGAGTATTGAAAACTGTGAATTGAGGATATTCTCTTGACGATTGAGGATTGACAACTGATTGTTGAGGACTGAGGGCCGAAGATTGAGGATTCAGGATTGAAGATTCAGAATTGAGGTTTGAGGACTGAGGATTGAGGATTGAACATTGAGTACTGAGGATTGAAGATTGAGGATTGAGTATTGAGGATTGAGGATTGAGGATTGAGGATTGAAGATTGAGTATTGAGGATTGAAGATTGAGTATTGATGATTGAAGATTGAGGATTGAGGATAGAGGACAGTGGACTGAGGATTGAGAATGGAGCATTGAGGATTGAAGATTGAGGACTGGGGAATGAGGATTGAAGATTGAGGATTAAGGATTGAGGATTAGGGATTGAGGATCTAGGATTGGAGATTGATTATTGAGGATTGAAGATCGAGGATTGAGGATTCAGGATTGAGGATTGATAATTGAGGATTGAGGATGAGGACTGAGGGTTGAGGATTGAGGTTATAGGAGTGAGGATTGAGGATTGAGGATTGAGGATTGAGGATTGAGAACTGAGGATTGAAGATTGAGTATTGGTGATTGAAGATTGAGGATTGAGGATTGAGGTTGAGTATTGAGGACGAGTACTGACGGTTGAGGATTGAGGTTTGAGAATTGAGGATTGAGGATAGAGGAGTGAGGACTGAGGGTTGAGGATTGAGGTTATAGGAATGAGGATTGAGGATTGAGGATTGAGGATTGAGGATTGAGGATTGAGGATTGAGGATTGAGGATTGGGGATTGAGGATTGAGGTTTGAGGTTTGAGGACTGAGGACTGAGGATTGAGGATTGAGGATTCAGAATTGAAGGTTCAGTATTGAGGATTGAAGATTGAGAATTGAGGATTGAGGATTGAAGTTTGAGTATTGAGGATTGAGGATTGAGGATTGAGGATTGATAATTGAGAATTGAGGATGAGGACAGAGGCTTGAGGATTGAGGTTATAGGAATGAGGATTGAGGATTGAGGATTGAGGATTGAGGATTGAGGATTGAGGATTGAGGATTGAGGATTGGGGATTGAGGATTGAGGATTGAGGTTTGAGGACTGAGGACTGAGGATTGAGGGTTGAGGATTCAGAATTGAAGATTCAGTATTGAGGATTGAAGATTGAGAATTGAGGATTGTGGATTGAAGATTGAGGATTGAGTACTGAGGATTGATGGTTGAGTATTGAGGATTGATGGTTGAGGGTTGTGTGTTGAATATTGAGGATGGAGGATTCAGGATTGAGGATTGAGGATTGAGGATTGAAGATTGACTATTGCGAATTGAGGATTGAAGGTTGAGCATTGAGGATTGATGGCTGAGGGTTGTGTGTTGAATGCTGAGGATGGAGGATTGAGGATTGAGTATTGAGGATTGGGGATTGAGGATTGAGGATTGAGGTTTGAGGACAGAGGACTGAGGATTGAGGATTGAGGATTCAGAATTGAAGATTCAGTATTGAGGATTGAAGATTGAGAATTGTGGATTGTGGATTGAAGATTGAGGATTGAGTACTGAGGATTGATGGTTGAGTATTGAGGATTGATGGTTGAGGGTTGTGTGTTGAATATTGAGGATGGAGGATTCAGGATTGAGGATTGAGGATTGAGGATTGAAGATTGAGTATTGCGAATTGAGGATTGAAGGTTGAGTATTGAGGATTGATGGCTGAGGGTTGTGTGTTGAATGCTGAGGATGGAGGATTGAGGATTGAGGATTGAGGATTGAGGATTGGGGATTGAGGATTGAGGATTGAGGTTTGAGGACTGAGGACTGAGGATTGAGGATTGAGGATTCAGAATTGAAGATTCAGTATTGAGGATTGAAGATTGAGAATTGAGGTTTGAGGATTGAAGTTTGAGTATCGAGGATTGAGGATTGAGGATTGAGGATTGACGCTTGAGGATTGAGGTTTGAGGATGGAGCATTGAAGAGAGAGGACTGAGTGTTGGGTATTGAGTGTTGAGAATAGATGTTTGAGGATTGAGGTTTGATTATTGAATATTGCGGATTGAGTATTGAACCATGAGAATTCAGGATATTCTATTGAATATTGAGAATTGAGGATTGATTGTTTGGGTTGGGGATTGAGGGTTGTGGATTGAGGACGAGGACTGAGGGTTGAGTATTGATGTTTGAGGTCTGAATATTTAGGATTGAGGATTGTGAATTGAGGATTGAGGATTTAGGATTGAAGATTGAGGATTGAGGATTGAGGATTGAGGATTGAGGATTGTGGATTGAGGATTGAATATTGACGATGAAGGATTGAGGATTGAGTACTGAGGATTGAAGATTGAGGATTGGGGATTGAGTATTGAGGATTGAAGATTGAGGGTTGAGGATTGTGGATTGAAGTTTGAGGATTGAGGATTGAGGGTTCTGGATTGAGGACGAGCACTGAGGGCTGAGTATTGATGTTTGAGGTCTGAGGATTGAGGATTGTGGATGGAGAATTGAGGATTGAGGATTGAGGATTGAAGATTGAGGATTGGGTATTGAGGATTCAAGAATGAGGATTGAGGATTGAGAGTTGAGGATTGAGGATTGAAGATTGAGTATTGAGGATTGAAGATTGAGGATTGAGGATTGTGTATTGAGGATTGAGGATTGAGAATTGAGGATTGAGGATTGGCGCTTGAGGATTGTGGTTTGAGGATGGAGGATTGAAGAGAGAGGACTGAGTGTTGGGGATTGAGTGTTGAGAATGGATGTTTGAGGATTGAGGTTTGATTATTGAATATTGCGGATTGAGTATTGAACCATGAGAATTCAGGATATTCTATAGAATATTGAGAATTGAGGATTGATGGTTTGGGTTGGGGAATGAGGGTTGTGGATTGAGGACGAGGACTGAGGGTTGAGTATTGATGTTTGAGGTCTGAGGATTTAGGATTGAGGATTGTGAATTGAGGATTGATGGTTGAGCATTGAGAATTGATGGCTGAGGGTTGCGTGTTGAATGTTGAGGATGGAGGATTGAGGATTGAGGATTGAGAACTGAGGATTGAAGGTTGAGTATTGATGATTGAAGATTGAGGATTGAGGATTGATGTTGAGTATTGAGGAAGAGTACTGACGGTTGAGGATTGAGGTTTGAGAATTGAGGATTGTGGATAGGGGAGTGAGGACTGAGGATTGAGGATGGAGCATTGAGGATTGAAGATTGAGGACTGAGGACTGAGGATTGAGGATTGAGGATTCAGAATTGAAGATTCACTATCGAGGATTGAAGATTGAGAATTGAGGATTGAGGATTGAAGATTGAGGATTGAGAACTGAGGATTGATGGTTGTGTATTGAGGATTGATGGTTGAGGGTTGTGTGTTGAATATTGAGGACGGAGGATTCAGGATTGAGGATTGAAGATTGAGGATTGAAGATTGAGTATTGCGAATTGAGGATTGATGGTTGAGTATTGAGGATTGATGGCTGAGGGTTGTGTTGAATGTTGAAGATTGAGGATCGAGGATTGAGGATTGAGGATTGAGGATTGAGGATTGAGGATTGAAGATTGAGGATTGGGTATTGAGGACTGAACATTGAGGATTGAGGATTGAGGATTGATGAGTGAGGATTGAGGAATGAAAATTGAATATTGATGATTGAAGTTTGAGGATTGAGGATTGAGGGTTCTGGATTGAGGACGAGCACTGAGGGCTGAGTATTGATGTTTGAGGTCTGAGGATTGAGGATTGTGGATTGAGAATTGAGGATTGAGGATTGAGGATTGAAGATTGAGTATTGGGTATTGAGGATTGGAGAATGAGGATTGAGGATTGAGGATTGAGGATTGAGGATTGAAGATTGAGTATTGAGGATTGAAGATTGAGGATTGAAGATTGAGTATTGAGGACTGAGGATTGAGGATTGAGGATTCAGAATTGAAGATTCAGTATTGAGGATTGAAGATTGAGAATTGAGGTTTGAGGATTGAAGTTTGAGTATCGAGGATTGAGGATTGAGGATTGAGGATTGACGCTTGAGGATTGAGGTTTGAGGATGGAGCATTGAAGAGAGAGGACTGAGTGTTGGGTATTGAGTGTTGAGAATAGATGTTTGAGGATTGAGGTTTGATTATTGAATATTGCGGATTGAGTATTGAACCATGAGAATTCAGGATATTCTATTGAATATTGAGAATTGAGGATTGATTGTTTGGGTTGGGGATTGAGGGTTGTGGATTGAGGACGAGGACTGAGGGTTGAGTATTGATGTTTGAGGTCTGAATATTTAGGATTGAGGATTGTGAATTGAGGATTGAGGATTTAGGATTGAAGATTGAGGATTGAGGATTGAGGATTGAGGATTGAGGATTGTGGATTGAGGATTGAATATTGACGATGAAGGATTGAGGATTGAGTACTGAGGATTGAAGATTGAGGATTGGGGATTGAGTATTGAGGATTGAAGATTGAGGGTTGAGGATTGTGGATTGAAGTTTGAGGATTGAGGATTGAGGGTTCTGGATTGAGGACGAGCACTGAGGGCTGAGTATTGATGTTTGAGGTCTGAGGATTGAGGATTGTGGATGGAGAATTGAGGATTGAGGATTGAGGATTGAAGATTGAGGATTGGGTATTGAGGATTCAAGAATGAGGATTGAGGATTGAGAGTTGAGGATTGAGGATTGAAGATTGAGTATTGAGGATTGAAGATTGAGGATTGAGGATTGTGTATTGAGGATTGAGGATTGAGAATTGAGGATTGAGGATTGGCGCTTGAGGATTGTGGTTTGAGGATGGAGGATTGAAGAGAGAGGACTGAGTGTTGGGGATTGAGTGTTGAGAATGGATGTTTGAGGATTGAGGTTTGATTATTGAATATTGCGGATTGAGTATTGAACCATGAGAATTCAGGATATTCTATAGAATATTGAGAATTGAGGATTGATGGTTTGGGTTGGGGAATGAGGGTTGTGGATTGAGGACGAGGACTGAGGGTTGAGTATTGATGTTTGAGGTCTGAGGATTTAGGATTGAGGATTGTGAATTGAGGATTGATGGTTGAGCATTGAGAATTGATGGCTGAGGGTTGCGTGTTGAATGTTGAGGATGGAGGATTGAGGATTGAGGATTGAGAACTGAGGATTGAAGGTTGAGTATTGATGATTGAAGATTGAGGATTGAGGATTGATGTTGAGTATTGAGGAAGAGTACTGACGGTTGAGGATTGAGGTTTGAGAATTGAGGATTGTGGATAGGGGAGTGAGGACTGAGGATTGAGGATGGAGCATTGAGGATTGAAGATTGAGGACTGACGACTGAGGATTGAGGATTGAGGATTCAGACTTGAAGATTCACTATCGAGGATTGAAGATTGAGAATTGAGGATTGAGGATTGAAGATTGAGGATTGAGAACTGAGGATTGATGGTTGTGTATTGAGGATTGATGGTTGAGGGTTGTGTGTTGAATATTCAGGACGGAGGATTCAGGATTGAGGATTGAAGATTGAGGATTGAAGATTGAGTATTGCGAATTGAGGATTGATGGTTGAGTATTGAGGATTGATGGCTGAGGGTTGTGTTGAATGTTGAAGATTGAGGATCGAGGATTGAGGATTGAGGATTGAGGATTGAGGATTGAGGATTGAAGATTGAGGATTGGGTATTGAGGACTGAACATTGAGGATTGAGGATTGAGGATTGATGAGTGAGGATTGAGGAATGAAAATTGAATATTGATGATTGAAGTTTGAGGATTGAGGATTGAGGGTTCTGGATTGAGGACGAGCACTGAGGGCTGAGTATTGATGTTTGAGGTCTGAGGATTGAGGATTGTGGATTGAGAATTGAGGATTGAGGATTGAGGATTGAAGATTGAGTATTGGGTATTGAGGATTGGAGAATGAGGATTGAGGATTGAGGATTGAGGATTGAGGATTGAAGATTGAGTATTGAGGATTGAAGATTGAGGATTGAAGATTGAGTATTGAGGATTGAGGATTGAGGATTGAGGATTGAGGATTGACGCTTGAGGATTGAGGTTTGAGGATGGAGGATTGAAGAGAGAGGACTGAGTGTTGGGGATTGAGTGTTGAGAATAGATGTTTGAGGATTGAGGTTTGATTATTGAATATTGCGTATTAAGTATTGAACCATGAGAATTCAGGATATTCTATTGAATATTGAGAAAAGAGGATTGATGGTTTGGGTTGGGGATTGAGGGTTGTGGATTGAGGACGAGGACTGAGGGTTGAGTATTGATGTTTGAGGTCTGAGGATTTAGGGTTGAGGATTGTGAATTGAGGATTGAGGATTGAGGATTGAAGATTGAGGGTTGAGGATTGAGAATTGAAGATTGAGGATTTGGGACTAAGGATTGAAGATTGAGGATCGAGGATTGAGGATTGAGGATTGAGGATTGAGGATTGAGGATTGAAGATTGAGGATTGGGTATTGAGGATTGAAGAATGAGGATTGAGGATTGAGGATTGAGGATTGAATATTGAAGATTGAGTATTGAGGATTGAAGATTGACGATTGAGGATTGAGGATTGAGTATTGAGGATTGAAGATTGAGGATTGAGGATTGACGATTGAGGGTTGAGGATTGATGGTTGAGTATTGAGGATTGAAGATTGAGGATTGAGGTTTGAGGACTGAGGACTGAGGATTGAGGATTGAGGATTGAGTATTGAGGATTGAGGATTGACGCTTGAGGATTGAGGTTTGGGGATGGAGGATTGAAGATTGAGGGTTGAGGATTGAGGATTGAAGATTGAGGATTTGGGACTAAGGATTGAAGATTGAGGATTGACGATTGAGGATTGAGGTTTGAGGATGGAGGATTGAAGAGAGAGGACTGAGCGTTGGGTATTGAGTGTTGAGAATAGATGTTTGAGGATTGAGGTTTGATTATTGAATATTGTGGGTTGAGTGTTGAACCATGAGAATTCAGGATATTCTATTGAATATTGAGAATTGAGGATTGATGGTTGAGTATTGAGGTTTGATGGTTTGGGTTGGGGATTGAGGGTTGTGGATTGAGGACGAGGACTGAGGGTTGAGTATTGATGTTTGAGGTCTGAGGATTGAGGATTAAGGATTGTGAATTGAGGATTGAGGATTGAAGTTTCAGGATTGGGTATTGAGGATTGAAAAATGAGGATTGAGGATTGAGGATTGAGGATTGAGGACTGAAGATTGTATATTGATGGTTGAAGATTGAGGATTGAGGATTGAGTGTTCTGGATTGAGGACGAGGACTGAGGGTATGAGTATTGATGTCTGAGGTATGAGGATTGAGGATTGAGGATTGAGAATTGAGGATTGAGGATTGAGGATTGAAGATTGAGGATTGAGTATTGAGGATTGAAGCTTGAGGATTGAGGATTGGGGATTGGGGATTGACGATGAGGGCAGAGGTTTGAGGATTGAGGTTTGTGGGCTGAGGACTGAGGATTGAGAATTGAGGATTGAGGATTGAGTATTGAGGATTGAACATTGAGGACTGAATGTTGAGGGTTGAGTAATGGGAATTGATGTTTGTGAATAGAGGTTTGAAGATTGCAGATAGAGTATTGAGTATTGAAAACTGTGAATTGAGGATATTCTCTTGACGATTGAGGATTGACAACTGATTGTTGAGGACTGAGGGCCGAAGATTGAGGATTCAGGATTGAAGATTCAGAATTGAGGTTTGAGGACTGAGGATTGAGGATTGAACATTGAGTACTGAGGATTGAAGATTGAGGATTGAGTATTGAGGATTGAGGATTGAGGATTGAGGATTGACGCTTGAGGATTGAGGTTTGAGAATGGAGGATTGAAGAGAGAGAACTGAGTGTTGGGGATTGAGTGTTGAGAATAGATGTTTGAGGATTGAGGTTTGAATATTGAATATTGCGGATTGAGTATTGAACCATGAGAATTCAGGATATTCTATTGAATATTGAGAATTGAGGATTGATGGTTTGGGTTGGGGATTGAGGGTTGTGGATTGAGGACGAGGACTGAGGGTTGAGTATTGATGTTTGAGGTCTGAGGATTTAGGATTGAGGATTGTGAATTGAGGATTGAGGATTGAGGATTGAAGATTGAGGATTGGGTGTTGAGGATTGAAAAATTAGGATTGAGGATTGAGGATTGAGTATTGAGCATTGAAGATTGAGTATTGAGGATTGAAGATTGAGGGTTGAGGATTCAGGATTGAAGATTGAGGATTTGGGACTAAGGATTGAAGATTGAGTATCGAGGATTGAGGATTGAGGATTGAGGATTGTGGATTGAGGATTGAAGATTGAGTATTGCGAATTGAGGATTGATGGTTGAGTATTGAGGATTGATGGCTGAGGGTTGTGTGTTGAATGTTGAGGATGGAGGATTGAGGATTGAGGATTGGGGATTGAGGATTGAGGCTTGAGGTTTGAGGACTGAGGACTGAGGACTGAGGATTGAGGATTGTGGATTCAGAATTGAAGATTCAGTATTGAGGATTGAAGAATGAGAATTGAGGATTGAGGATTGAAGTTTGAGTATTGAGGATTGAGGATTGAGGATTGAGGATTGATAATTGAGAATTGAGGATGAGGACAGAGGCTTGAGGATTGAGGTTATAGGAATGAGGATTGAGGATTGAGGATTGAGGATTGAGGATTGAGGATTGAGGATTGAGGATTGAGGATTGGGGATTGAGGATTGAGGATTGAGGTTTGAGGACTGAGGACTGAGGATTGAGGATTGAGGATTCAGAATTGAAGATTCAGTATTGAGGATTGAAGATTGAGAATTGAGGATTGTTGGTTGAAGATTGAGGATTGAGTACTGAGGATTGATGGTTGAGTATTGAGGATTGATGGTTGAGGGTTGTGTGTTGAATATTGAGGATGGAGGATTCAGGATTGTGGATTGAGGATTGAGGATTGAAGATTGAGTATTGCGAATTGAGGATTGAAGGTTGAGTATTGAGGATTGATGGCTGAGGGTTGTGTGTTGAATGCTGAGGATGGAGGATTGAGGATTGAGGATTGAGGATTGGGGATTGAGGATTGAGGATTGAGGTTTGAGGACTGAGGACTGAGGATTGAGGATTGAGGATTCAGAATTGAAGATTCAGTATTGAGGATTGAAGATTGAGAATTGAGGATTGTGGATTGAAGATTGAGGATTGAGTACTGAGGATTGATGGTTGAGTATTGAGGATTGATGGTTGAGGGTTGTGTGTTGAATATTGAGGATTGAGGACTCAGAATTGAAGATTCAGTATTGAGGATTGAAGATTGAGAATTGCGGATTGAGGATTGCAGTTTGAGTATTGAGGATTGAGGATTGAGGATTGAGGATTGACGCTTGAGGATTGAGGTTTGAGGATCGAGGATTGAAGAGAGAGGACTGAGTGTTGGGGATTGAGTGTTGAGAATAGATGTTTGAGGATTGAGGTTTGATTATTGAATATTGCGGATTGGGTATTGAACCATGAGAATTCAGGATATTCTAGTGAATATTGAGAATTGAGGATTGATGGTTTGGGTTGGGGATTGAGGGTTGTGGATTGAGGACGAGGACTGAGGGTTGAGTATTGATGTTTGAGGTCTGATGATTTAGGATTGAGGATTGTGAATTGAGGATTGAGGATTGAAGATTGAAGATTGAGGATTGGGTATTGAGGATTAAAAAATGAGGATTGAGGATTGAGGATTGAGTATTGAGCATTTGAAGATTGAGTATTGAGGATTGAAGATTGAGGGTTGACGAGTGAGGATTGAAGATTGAGTATTTGGGACTAAGGATTGAAGATTGAGGATCGAGGATTGAGGATTGACGATTGAGGATTGAGGATTGAGGATTGAAGATTGAGGATTGGGTGTGAGGATTGAACATTGAGGATTGAGGATTGAGGATTGAGGAGTGAGGAGTGAGGATTGAGGATTGAAGATTGAATATTGATGATTGATGTTTGAGGATTGAGGATTGAGGGTTCTGGATTGAGGACGAGCACTGAGGGCTGAGTATTGATGTTTGAGGTCTGAGGATTGAGGATTGTGGATTGAGAATTGAGGATTGAGGATTGAGGATTGAAGATTGAGGATTGGGTATTGAGGATTGAAGAATGAGCATTGGGGATTGAGGATTGAGGATTGAGGATTGAAGATTGAGTATTGAGGATTGAAGATTGAGGATTGAGTATTGAGTATTGAGGATTGAGGATTGAGGATTGAGGATTGAGGATTGACGCTTGAGGATTGTGGTTTGAGGATTGAGGATTGAGGATTGAGGGTTGATGATTGAGGATTGAGGATCGAAGATTGAGGATTGGGTATCGCGGATTGAACATTGAGGATTGAGGATTGAGGATTGAGGATTGAGGACTGAAGATTGTATATTGATGGTTGAAGATTGAGGATTGAGGATTGAGTGTTGTGGATTGAGGACGAGGACTGAGGGTATGAGTATTGATGTCTGAGGTCTGAGGATTTAGGATTGAGGATTGAGAATTGAGGATTGACGACTGAGGATTGAAGATTGAGGATTGAGTATTGAGGATTGAAGATTGAGGAATGAAAATTGAGGGTTGAGTGTTGAGGATTGAGGATTGAAGATTGAGCATTGACGATTGAAGATTGAGGATTGAGGATTGAGGATTGAGCATTGAAGGTTGAGGATTGAGGTTTGAGGACTGAGGATTGAGGATTGAGGATTGAGGATTGAGGATTGAGGATTGAGGATTGAGGATTGAGGATTGAAGATTGAGGATTTGGTATTGAGGATTGGACATTGAGGATTGAGGATTGAGGATTGAGGAGTGAGGATTGAGGATTGAAGATTGAATATTGATGATTGAAGTTTGAGGATTGAGGATTGAGGGTTCTGGATTGAGGATGAGCACTGAGGGATGAGTATTGATGTTTGAGGTCTGAGGATTGAGGATTGTGGATTGAGAATTGAGGATTGAGGATTGAGGATTGAAGATTGAGGATTGGGTATTGAGGATTGAAGAATGAGGAGTGAGGATTGAGGATTGAGGATTGAGTATTGGGGATTGAAGATTGAGTATTGAGGATTGAAGATTGAGGGTTGAGGATTGTGGATTGAAGTTTGAGGATTGAGGATTGAGGGTTCTGGATTGAGGACGAGCACTGAGGGCTGAGTATTGATGTTTGAGGTCTGAGGATTGACGATTGTGGATTGAGAATTGAGGATTGAGGATTGAGGATTGAAGATTGAGGATTGGGTATTGAGGATTGAAGAAAGAGGATTGAGGATTGAGAATTGAGGATTGAGGATTGAAGATTGAGTATTGAGGATTGAAGATTGAGGATTGAGGATTGAGTATTGAGGGTTGAGGATTGAGAATTGAGGATTGAGGATTGACGCTTGAGGATTGCGGTTTGAGGATGGAGGATTGAAGAGAGAGGACTGAGTGTTGGGGATTGAGTGTTGAGAATAGATGTTTGAGGATTGAGGTTTGATTATTGAATATTGCGGATTGAGTATTGAACCATGAGAATTCAGGATATTCTATTGAATATTGAGAATTGTGGATTGATCGTTTGGCTTGGGGATTGAGGGTTGTGGATTGAGGACGAGGACTGAGGGTTGAGTATTGATGTTTGAGGTCTGAGGATTTAGAATTGAGGATTGTGAATTGAGGATTGATGGTTGAGCATTGAGAATTGATGGCTGAGGGTTGTGTGTTGAATGTTGAGGATGGAGGATTGAGGATTGAGGATTGAGAACTGAGGATTGAAGATTGAGTATTGATGACTGAAGATTTAGGATGGAGGATTGAGGTTGAGTATTGAGGACGAGTACTGACGGTTGAGGATTGAGGTCTGAGAATTGAGGATTGTGGATAGGGGAGTGAGAACTGAGGATTGAGGATGGAGCATTGAGGATTGAAGATTGAGGACTGAGGACTGAGGATTGAGGAGTGAGGATTCAGAATTGAAGATTCAGTATTGAGGATTGAAGATTGAGAATTGAGGATTGAGGATTGAAGATTGAGGATTGAGAACTGAGGATTGATGGTTGAGTATTGAGGATTGATGGTTGAGGGTTGTGTGCTGAATATTGAGGACGGAGGATTCAGGATTGAGGATTGAGGATTGAGGATTGAAGATTGAGTATTGCGAATTGAGGATTGATGGTTGAGTATTGAGGATTGATGGCTGAGGGTTGTGTGTTGAATGTTGAGGATGGAGGATTGAGGATTGAGGATTGGGGATTGAGGATTGAGGCTTGAGGTTTGAGGACTGAGGACTGAGGACTGAGGATTGAGGATTGTGGATTCAGAATTGAAGATTCAGTATTGAGGATTGAAGATTGAGAATTGAGGATTGAGGATTGAAGTTTGAGTATTGAGGATTGAGGATTGAGGATTGAGGATTGATAATTGAGAATTGAGGATGAGGACAGAGGCTTGAGGATTGAGGTTATAGGAATGAGGATTGAGGATTGAGGATTGAGGATTGAGGATTGAGGATTGAGGATTGAGGATTGAGGATTGGGGATTGAGGATTGAGGATTGAGGATTGAAGATTGAGGATTGAGGATTGAGGATTGAGGATTGAGGACTGAGGTTTGAGGATGGATGATTGAAGAGAGAGGACTGAGCGTTGGGATTGAGTGTTGAGAATAGATGTTTGAGGATTGAGGTTTGATTATTGAATATTGTGGGTTGAGTGTTGAACCATGAGAATTCAGGATATTCTATTGAATATTGAGAATTGAGGATT
Source organism: Calliopsis andreniformis (assembly GCF_051401765.1). NCBI lineage: Eukaryota > Metazoa > Arthropoda > Insecta > Hymenoptera > Andrenidae > Calliopsis > Calliopsis andreniformis. Next base: position 4,046,769 of record NW_027480461.1, on the reverse strand, counting down.
GATGGTTGAGTATTGAGGATTGATGGTTTGGGTTGGGGATTGAGGGTTGTGGATTGAGGACGAGGACTGAGGGTTGAGTATTGATGTTTGAGGTCTGAGGATTGAGGATTAAGGATTGTGAATTGAGGATTGAGGATTGAAGTTTCAGGATTGGGTATTGAGGATTGAAAAATGAGGATTGAGGATTTAGGATTGAGGATTGAGGACTGAAGATTGTATATTGATGGTTGAAGATTGAGGATTGAGGGTTGAGTGTTCTGGATTGAGGACGAGGACTGAGGGTATGAGTATTGATGTCTGAGGTATGAGGATTGAGGATTGAGGATTGAGAATTGAGGATTGAGGATTGAGGATTGAAGATTGAGGATTGAGTATTGAGGATTGAAGCTTGAGGATTGAGGATTGGGTATTGGGGATTGACGATGAGGGCAGAGGTTTGAGGATTGAGGTTTGTGGACTGAGGACTGAGGATTGAGAATTGAGGATTGAGGATTGAGGATTGAGGATTGAACATTGAGGACTGAATGTTGAGGGTTGAGTAATGGGAATTGATGTTTGTGAATAGAGGTTTGAAGATTGCAGATAGAGTATTGAGTATTGAAAACTGTGAATTGAGGATATTCTCTTGACGATTGAGGATTGACAACTGATTGTTGAGGACTGAGGGCCGAAGATTGAGGATTCAGGATTGAAGATTCAGAATTGAGGTTTGAGGACTGAGGATTGAGGATTGAACATTGAGTACTGAGGATTGAAGATTGAGGATTGAGTATTGAGGATTGAGGATTGAGGATTGAGGATTGAAGATTGAGTATTGAGGATTGAAGATTGAGGATTGAGGATTGAGGAATGAGGACTGAGGATAGAGGATGAGGGCTGAGGGTTGAGGATTGAGGTTTGAGGACTGAGGACTGAGGATTGTGGGTTGAGAATTGAGGATTGAGGATTCAGGCTTGTAGGTCAAGGATTGGTTATTGAGGATTGAAGAGTGAGGATTGAGGATTGAGGATTGAGGATTGAAGATTGAGGATTGAGTACTGAGGATTGATGGTTGAGTATTGAGGATTGATGGTTGAGGGTTGTGTGTTGAATATTGAGGATGGCGGATTCAGGATTGATGATTGAGGATTGAGGATTGAAGATTGAGTATTGCGAATTGAGGATTGATGGTTGAGTATTGAGGATTGATGGCTGAGGGTTGTGTGTTGAATGTTGATGATGGAGGATTGAGGATTGAGGTTTGAGAATTGAGGATTGAAGATTGAGTATTGATGATTGGAGATTGAGGATTGAGGATAGAGGACAGTGGACTGAGGATTGAGAATGGAGCATTGAGGATTGAAGATTGAGGACTGGGGAATGAGGATTGAAGATTGAGGATTAAGGATTGAGGATTAGGGATTGAGGATCTAGGATTCGAGATTGATTATTGAGGATTGAAGATTGAGGATTGAGGATTGAGGATAGAGGATTGATAATTGAGGATTGAGGATGAGGACTGAGGGTTGAGTATTGAGGTTATAGGAGTGAGGATTGAGGATTGAGGATTGAGGATTGAGGATTGGGGATTGAGGATTGAGGATTGAGTTTTGAGGACTGAGGACTGAGAATTGAGGGTTGAGGATTCAGAATTGAAGATTCAGTATTGAGGATTGAAGATTGAGAATTGAGGATTGTGGATTGAAGATTGAGGATTGAGTACTGAGGATTGATGGTTGAGTATTGAGGATTGATGGTTGAGGGTTGTGTGTTGAATATTGAGGATGGAGGATTCAGGATTGAGGATTGAGGATTGAGGATTGAAGATTGACTATTGCGAATTGAGGATTGAAGGTTGAGTATTGAGGATTGATGGCTGAGGGTTGTGTGTTGAATGCTGAGGATGGAGGATTGAGGATTGAGTATTGAGGATTGGGGATTGAGGATTGAGGATTGAGGTTTGAGGACTGAGGACTGAGGATTGAGGATTGAGGATTCAGAATTGAAGATTCAGTATTGAGGATTGAAGATTGAGAATTGTGGATTGTGGATTGAAGATTGAGGATTGAGTACTGAGGATTGATGGTTGAGTATTGAGGATTGATGGTTGAGGGTTGTGTGTTGAATATTGAGGATGGAGGATTCAGGATTGAGGATTGAGGATTGAGGATTGAAGATTGAGTATTGCGAATTGAGGATTGAAGGTTGAGTATTGAGGATTGATGGCTGAGGGTTGTGTGTTGAATGCTGAGGATGGAGGATTGAGGATTGAGGATTGAGTATTGGGGATTGAGGATTGAGGATTGAGGTTTGAGGACTGAGGACTGAGGATTGAGGATTGAGGATTCAGAATTGAAGATTCAGTATTGAGGATTGAAGATTGAGAATTGAGGTTTGAGGATTGAAGTTTGAGTATCGAGGATTGAGGATTGAGGATTGAGGATTGACGCTTGAGGATTGAGGTTTGAGGATGGAGCATTGAAGAGAGAGTACTGAGTGTTGGGTATTGAGTGTTGAGAATAGATGTTTGAGGATTGAGGTTTGATTATTGAATATTGCGGATTGAGTATTGAACCATGAGAATTCAGGATTTTCTATTGAATATTGAGAATTGAGGATTGATTGTTTGGGTTGGGGATTGAGGGTTGTGGATTGAGGACGAGGACTGAGGGTTGAGTATTGATGTTTGAGGTCTGAAGATTTAGGATTGAGGATTGTGAATTGAGGATTGAGGATTTAGGATTGAAGATTGAGGATTGAGGATTGAGGATTGAGGATTGAGGATTGTGGATTGAGGATTGAATATTGACGATTAAGGATTGAGGATTGAGTACTGAGGATTGAAGATTGAGGATTGGGGATTGAGTATTGAGGATTGAAGATTGAGGGTTGAGGATTGTGGATTGAAGTTTGAGGATTGAGGATTGAGGGTTCTGGATTGAGGACGAGCACTGAGGGCTGAGTATTGATGTTTGAGGTCTGAGGATTGAGGATTGTGGATGGAGAATTGAGGATTGAGGATTGAGGATTGAAGATTGAGGATTGGGTATTGAGGATTGAAGATTGAGTATTGAGGATTGAAGATTGAGGATTGAAGATTGAGTATTGAGGATTGAGCATTGAGGATTGAGGATTGAGGTTTGATTATTGAATATTGCGTATTAAGTATTGAACCATGAGAATTCAGGATATTCTATTGAATATTGAGAAAAGAGGATTGATGGTTTGGGTTGGGGATTGAGGGTTGTGGATTGAGGACGAGGACTGAGGGTTGAGTATTGATGTTTGAGGTCTGAGGATTTAGGGTTGAGGATTGTGAATTGAGGATTGAGGATTGAGGATTGAAGATTGAGGGTTGAGGATTGAGAATTGAAGATTGAGGATTTGGGACTAAGGATTGAAGATTGAGGATCGAGGATTGAGGATTGAGGATTGAGGATTGAGGATTGAGGATTGAAGATTGAGGATTGGGTATTGAGGATTGAAGAATGAGGATTGAGGATTGAGGATTGAGGATTGAATATTGAAGATTGAGTATTGAGGATTGAAGATTGACGATTGAGGATTGAGGATTGAGTATTGAGGATTGAAGATTGAGGATTGAGGATTGACGATTGAGGGTTGAGGATTGATGGTTGAGTATTGAGGATTGAAGATTGAGGATTGAGGTTTGAGGACTGAGGACTGAGGATTGAGGATTGAGGATTGAGTATTGAGGATTGAGGATTGACGCTTGAGGATTGAGGTTTGGGGATGGAGGATTGAAGATTGAGGGTTGAGGATTGAGGATTGAAGATTGAGGATTTGGGACTAAGGATTGAAGATTGAGGATTGACGATTGAGGATTGAGGTTTGAGGATGGAGGATTGAAGAGAGAGGACTGAGCGTTGGGTATTGAGTGTTGAGAATAGATGTTTGAGGATTGAGGTTTGATTATTGAATATTGCGGGTTGAGTGTTGAACCATGAGAATTCAGGATATTCTATTGAATATTGAGAATTGAGGATTGATGGTTGAGTATTGAGGTTTGATGGTTTGGGTTGGGGATTGAGGGTTGTGGATTGAGGACGAGGACTGAGGGTTGAGTATTGATGTTTGAGGTCTGAGGATTGAGGATTAAGGATTGTGAATTGAGGATTGAGGATTGAAGTTTCAGGATTGGGTATTGAGGATTGAAAAATGAGGATTGAGGATTGAGGATTGAGGATTGAGGACTGAAGATTGTATATTGATGGTTGAAGATTGAGGATTGAGGATTGAGTGTTCTGGATTGAGGACGAGGACTGAGGGTATGAGTATTGATGTCTGAGGTATGAGGATTGAGGATTGAGGATTGAGAATTGAGGATTGAGGATTGAGGATTGAAGATTGAGGATTGAGTATTGAGGATTGAAGCTTGAGGATTGAGGATTGGGGATTGGGGATTGACGATGAGGGCAGAGGTTTGAGGATTGAGGTTTGTGGACTGAGGACTGAGGATTGAGAATTGAGGATTGAGGATTGAGTATTGAGGATTGAACATTGAGGACTGAATGTTGAGGGTTGAGTAATGGGAATTGATGTTTGTGAATAGAGGTTTGAAGATTGCAGATAGAGTATTGAGTATTGAAAACTGTGAATTGAGGATATTCTCTTGACGATTGAGGATTGACAACTGATTGTTGAGGACTGAGGGCCGAAGATTGAGGATTCAGGATTGAAGATTCAGAATTGAGGTTTGAGGACTGAGGATTGAGGATTGAACATTGAGTACTGAGGATTGAAGATTGAGGATTGAGTATTGAGGATTTAGGATTGAGGATTGAGGATTGAAGATTGAGTATTGAGGATTGAAGATTGAGTATTGATGATTGAAGATTGAGGATTGAGGATAGAGGACAGTGGACTGAGGATTGAGAATGGAGCATTGAGGATTGAAGATTGAGGACTGGGGAATGAGGATTGAAGATTGAGGATTAAGGATTGAGGATTAGGGATTGAGGATCTAGGATTGGAGATTGATTATTGAGGATTGAAGATTGAGGATTGAGGATTCAGGATTGAGGATTGATAATTGAGGATTGAGGATGAGGACTGAGGGTTGAGGATTGAGGTTATAGGAGTGAGGATTGAGGATTGAGGATTGAGGATTGAGGATTGAGAACTGAGGATTGAAGATTGAGTATTGGTGATTGAAGATTGAGGATTGAGGATTGAGGTTGAGTATTGAGGACGAGTACTGACGGTTGAGGATTGAGGTTTGAGAATTGAGGATTGAGGATAGAGGAGTGAGGACTGAGGGTTGAGGATTGAGGTTATAGGAATGAGGATTGAGGATTGAGGATTGAGGATTGAGGATTGAGGATTGAGGATTGAGGATTGAGGATTGGGGATTGAGGATTGAGGTTTGAGGTTTGAGGACTGAGGACTGAGGATTGAGGATTGAGGATTCAGAATTGAAGGTTCAGTATTGAGGATTGAAGATTGAGAATTGAGGATTGAGGATTGAAGTTTGAGTATTGAGGATTGAGGATTGAGGATTGAGGATTGATAATTGAGAATTGAGGATGAGGACAGAGGCTTGAGGATTGAGGTTATAGGAATGAGGATTGAGGATTGAGGATTGAGGATTGAGGATTGAGGATTGAGGATTGAGGATTGAGGATTGGGGATTGAGGATTGAGGATTGAGGTTTGAGGACTGAGGACTGAGGATTGAGGGTTGAGGATTCAGAATTGAAGATTCAGTATTGAGGATTGAAGATTGAGAATTGAGGATTGTGGATTGAAGATTGAGGATTGAGTACTGAGGATTGATGGTTGAGTATTGAGGATTGATGGTTGAGGGTTGTGTGTTGAATATTGAGGATGGAGGATTCAGGATTGAGGATTGAGGATTGAGGATTGAAGATTGACTATTGCGAATTGAGGATTGAAGGTTGAGCATTGAGGATTGATGGCTGAGGGTTGTGTGTTGAATGCTGAGGATGGAGGATTGAGGATTGAGTATTGAGGATTGGGGATTGAGGATTGAGGATTGAGGTTTGAGGACAGAGGACTGAGGATTGAGGATTGAGGATTCAGAATTGAAGATTCAGTATTGAGGATTGAAGATTGAGAATTGTGGATTGTGGATTGAAGATTGAGGATTGAGTACTGAGGATTGATGGTTGAGTATTGAGGATTGATGGTTGAGGGTTGTGTGTTGAATATTGAGGATGGAGGATTCAGGATTGAGGATTGAGGATTGAGGATTGAAGATTGAGTATTGCGAATTGAGGATTGAAGGTTGAGTATTGAGGATTGATGGCTGAGGGTTGTGTGTTGAATGCTGAGGATGGAGGATTGAGGATTGAGGATTGAGGATTGGGGATTGAGGATTGAGGATTGAGGTTTGAGGACTGAGGACTGAGGATAGAGGATTGAGGATTCAGAATTGAAGATTCAGTATTGAGGATTGAAGATTGAGAATTGAGGTTTGAGGATTGAAGTTTGAGTATCGAGGATTGAGGATTGAGGATTGAGGATTGACGCTTGAGGATTGAGGTTTGAGGATGGAGCATTGAAGAGAGAGGACTGAGTGTTGGGTATTGAGTGTTGAGAATAGATGTTTGAGGATTGAGGTTTGATTATTGAATATTGCGGATTGAGTATTGAACCATGAGAATTCAGGATATTCTATTGAATATTGAGAATTGAGGATTGATTGTTTGGGTTGGGGATTGAGGGTTGTGGATTGAGGACGAGGACTGAGGGTTGAGTATTGATGTTTGAGGTCTGAATATTTAGGATTGAGGATTGTGAATTGAGGATTGAGGATTTAGGATTGAAGATTGAGGATTGAGGATTGAGGATTGAGGATTGAGGATTGTGGATTGAGGATTGAATATTGACGATGAAGGATTGAGGATTGAGTACTGAGGATTGAAGATTGAGGATTGGGGATTGAGTATTGAGGATTGAAGATTGAGGGTTGAGGATTGTGGATTGAAGTTTGAGGATTGAGGATTGAGGGTTCTGGATTGAGGACGAGCACTGAGGGCTGAGTATTGATGTTTGAGGTCTGAGGATTGAGGATTGTGGATGGAGAATTGAGGATTGAGGATTGAGGATTGAAGATTGAGGATTGGGTATTGAGGATTCAAGAATGAGGATTGAGGATTGAGAGTTGAGGATTGAGGATTGAAGATTGAGTATTGAGGATTGAAGATTGAGGATTGAGGATTGTGTATTGAGGATTGAGGATTGAGAATTGAGGATTGAGGATTGGCGCTTGAGGATTGTGGTTTGAGGATGGAGGATTGAAGAGAGAGGACTGAGTGTTGGGGATTGAGTGTTGAGAATGGATGTTTGAGGATTGAGGTTTGATTATTGAATATTGCGGATTGAGTATTGAACCATGAGAATTCAGGATATTCTATTGAATATTGAGAATTGAGGATTGATGGTTTGGGTTGGGGAATGAGGGTTGTGGATTGAGGACGAGGACTGAGGGTTGAGTATTGATGTTTGAGGTCTGAGGATTTAGGATTGAGGATTGTGAATTGAGGATTGATGGTTGAGCATTGAGAATTGATGGCTGAGGGTTGCGTGTTGAATGTTGAGGATGGAGGATTGAGGATTGAGGATTGAGAACTGAGGATTGAAGGTTGAGTATTGATGATTGAAGATTGAGGATTGAGGATTGATGTTGAGTATTGAGGAAGAGTACTGACGGTTGAGGATTGAGGTTTGAGAATTGAGGATTGTGGATAGGGGAGTGAGGACTGAGGATTGAGGATGGAGCATTGAGGATTGAAGATTGAGGACTGAGGACTGAGGATTGAGGATTGAGGATTCAGAATTGAAGATTCAGTATCGAGGATTGAAGATTGAGAATTGAGGATTGAGGATTGAAGATTGAGGATTGAGAACTGAGGATTGATGGTTGTGTATTGAGGATTGATGGTTGAGGGTTGTGTGTTGAATATTGAGGACGGAGGATTCAGGATTGAGGATTGAAGATTGAGGATTGAAGATTGAGTATTGCGAATTGAGGATTGATGGTTGAGTATTGAGGATTGATGGCTGAGGGTTGTGTTGAATGTTGAAGATTGAGGATCGAGGATTGAGGATTGAGGATTGAGGATTGAGGATTGAGGATTGAAGATTGAGGATTGGGTATTGAGGACTGAACATTGAGGATTGAGGATTGAGGATTGATGAGTGAGGATTGAGGAATGAAAATTGAATATTGATGATTGAAGTTTGAGGATTGAGGATTGAGGGTTCTGGATTGAGGACGAGCACTGAGGGCTGAGTATTGATGTTTGAGGTCTGAGGATTGAGGATTGTGGATTGAGAATTGAGGATTGAGGATTGAGGATTGAAGATTGAGTATTGGGTATTGAGGATTGAAGAATGAGGATTGAGGATTGAGGATTGAGGATTGAGGATTGAAGATTGAGTATTGAGGATTGAAGATTGAGGATTGAAGATTGAGTATTGAGGATTGAGGATTGAGGATTGAGGATTGAGGATTGACGCTTGAGGATTGAGGTTTGAGGATGGAGGATTGAAGAGAGAGGACTGAGTGTTGGGGATTGAGTGTTGAGAATAGATGTTTGAGGATTGAGGTTTGATTATTGAATATTGCGTATTAAGTATTGAACCATGAGAATTCAGGATATTCTATTGAATATTGAGAAAAGAGGATTGATGGTTTGGGTTGGGGATTGAGGGTTGTGGATTGAGGACGAGGACTGAGGGTTGAGTATTGATGTTTGAGGTCTGAGGATTTAGGGTTGAGAATTGTGAATTGAGGATTGAGGATTGAGGATTGAAGATTGAGGGTTGAGGATTGAGAATTGAAGATTGAGGATTTGGGACTAAGGATTGAAGATTGAGGATCGAGGATTGAGGATTGAGGATTGAGGATTGAGGATTGAGGATTGAAGATTGAGGATTGGGTATTGAGGATTGAAGAATGAGGATTGAGGATTGAGGATTGAGGATTGAATATTGAAGATTGAGTATTGAGGATTGAAGATTGACGATTGAGGATTGAGGATTGAGTATTGAGGATTGAAGATTGAGGATTGAGGATTGACGATTGAGGGTTGAGGATTGATGGTTGAGTATTGAGGATTGAAGATTGAGGATTGAGGTTTGAGGACTGAGGACTGAGGATTGAGGATTGAGGATTGAGTATTGAGGATTGAGGATTGACGCTTGAGGATTGAGGTTTGGGGATGGAGGATTGAAGATTGAGGGTTGAGGATTGAGGATTGAAGATTGAGGATTTGGGACTAAGGATTGAAGATTGAGGATTGACGATTGAGGATTGAGGTTTGAGGATGGAGGATTGAAGAGAGAGGACTGAGCGTTGGGTATTGAGTGTTGAGAATAGATGTTTGAGGATTGAGGTTTGATTATTGAATATTGTGGGTTGAGTGTTGAACCATGAGAATTCAGGATATTCTATTGAATATTGAGAATTGAGGATTGATGGTTGAGTATTGAGGTTTGATGGTTTGGGTTGGGGATTGAGGGTTGTGGATTGAGGACGAGGACTGAGGGTTGAGTATTGATGTTTGAGGTCTGAGGATTGAGGATTAAGGATTGTGAATTGAGGATTGAGGATTGAAGTTTCAGGATTGGGTATTGAGGATTGAAAAATGAGGATTGAGGATTGAGGATTGAGGATTGAGGACTGAAGATTGTATATTGATGGTTGAAGATTGAGGATTGAGGATTGAGTGTTCTGGATTGAGGACGAGGACTGAGGGTATGAGTATTGATGTCTGAGGTATGAGGATTGAGGATTGAGGATTGAGAATTGAGGATTGAGGATTGAGGATTGAAGATTGAGGATTGAGTATTGAGGATTGAAGCTTGAGGATTGAGGATTGGGGATTGGGGATTGACGATGAGGGCAGAGGTTTGAGGATTGAGGTTTGTGGGCTGAGGACTGAGGATTGAGAATTGAGGATTGAGGATTGAGTATTGAGGATTGAACATTGAGGACTGAATGTTGAGGGTTGAGTAATGGGAATTGATGTTTGTGAATAGAGGTTTGAAGATTGCAGATAGAGTATTGAGTATTGAAAACTGTGAATTGAGGATATTCTTTTGACGATTGAGGATTGACAACTGATTGTTGAGGACTGAGGGCCGAAGATTGAGGATTCAGGATTGAAGATTCAGAATTGAGGTTTGAGGACTGAGGATTGAGGATTGAACATTGAGTACTGAGGATTGAAGATTGAGGATTGAGTATTGAGGATTGAGGATTGAGGATTGAGGATTGACGCTTGAGGATTGAGGTTTGAGAATGGAGGATTGAAGAGAGAGAACTGAGTGTTGGGGATTGAGTGTTGAGAATAGATGTTTGAGGATTGAGGTTTGAATATTGAATATTGCGGATTGAGTATTGAACCATGAGAATTCAGGATATTCTATTGAATATTGAGAATTGAGGATTGATGGTTTGGGTTGGGGATTGAGGGTTGTGGATTGAGGACGAGGACTGAGGGTTGAGTATTGATGTTTGAGGTCTGAGGATTTAGGATTGAGGATTGTGAATTGAGGATTGAGGATTGAGGATTGAAGATTGAGGATTGGGTGTTGAGGATTGAAAAATTAGGATTGAGGATTGAGGATTGAGTATTGAGCATTGAAGATTGAGTATTGAGGATTGAAGATTGAGGGTTGAGGATTCAGGATTGAAGATTGAGGATTTGGGACTAAGGATTGAAGATTGAGTATCGAGGATTGAGGATTGAGGATTGAGGATTGTGGATTGAGGATTGAAGATTCAGGATTGGGTATTGAGGATTGAAGAATTAGGATTGAGGATTGAGGATTGAGGATTGAATATTGAAGATTGAGTATTGAGGATTGAAGATTGACGATTGTGGATTGAGGATTGAGTATTGAGGATTGAAGACTGAGGATTGAGGATTGACGATTGTGGGTTGAGGATTGATGGTTGAGTATTGAGGATTGAAGATTGAGGATTGAGGATTGAGGATTGAGGATTGAGGATTGAAGATTGAGGATTGAGGATTGAGGATTGAGGATTGAGGACTGAGGTTTGAGGATGGATGATTGAAGAGAGAGGACTGAGCGTTGGGGATTGAGTGTTGAGAATAGATGTTTGAGGATTGAGGTTTGATTATTGAATATTGTGGGTTGAGTGTTGAACCATGAGAATTCAGGATATTCTATTGAATATTGAGAATTGAGGATTGATGGTTGAGTATTGAGGATTGATGGTTTGGGTTGGGGATTGAGGGTTGTGGATTGAGGACGAGGACTGAGGGTTGAGTATTGATGTTTGAGGTCTGAGGATTGAGGATTAAGGATTGTGAATTGAGGATTGAGGATTGAAGTTTCAGGATTGGGTATTGAGGATTGAAAAATGAGGATTGAGGATTGAGGATTGAGGATTGAGGACTGAAGATTGTATATTGATGGTTGAAGATTGAGGATTGAGGATTGAGTGTTCTGGATTGAGGACGAGGACTGAGGGTATGAGTATAGATGTCTGAGGTATGAGGATTGAGGATTGAGGATTGAGAATTGAGGATTGAGGATTGAGGATTGAAGATTGAGGATTGAGTATTGAGGATTGAAGCTTGAGGATTGAGGATTGAGGATTGGGGTTTGACGATGAGGGCAGAGGTTTGAGGATTGAGGTTTGTGGACTGAGGACTGAGGATTGAGAATTGAGGATTGAGGATTGAGGATTGAGGATTGAACATTGAGGACTGAATGTTGAGGGTTGAGTAATGGGAATTGATGTTTGTGAATAGAGGTTTGAAGATTGCAGATAGAGTATTGAGTATTGAAAACTGTGAATTGAGGATATTCTCTTGACGATTGAGGATTGACAACTGATTGTTGAGGACTGAGGGCCGAAGATTGAGGATTCAGGATTGAAGATTCAGAATTGAGGTTTGAGGACTGAGGATTGAGGATTGAACATTGAGTACTGAGGATTGAAGATTGAGGATTGAGTACTGAGGATTGATGGTTGAGTATTGAGGATTGATGGTTGAGGGTTGTGTGTTGAATATTGAGGATGGAGGATTCAGGATTGAGGATTGAGGATTGAGGATTGAAGATTGAGTATTGCGAATTGAGGATTGATGGTTGAGTATTGAGGATTGATGGCTGAGGGTTGTGTGTTGAATGTTGATGATGGAGGATTGAGGATTGAGGTTTGAGAATTGAGGATTGAAGATTGAGTATTGATGATTGAAGATTGAGGATTGAGGATAGAGGACTGTGGACTGAGGATTGAGAATGGAGCATTGAGGATTGAAGATTGAGGACTGGGGAATGAGGATTGAAGATTGAGGATTAAGGATTGAGGATTGGGGATTGAGGATCTAGGATTGGAGATTGATTATTGAGGATTGAAGATTGAGGATTGAGGATTGAGGATTGAGGATTGATAATTGAGGATTGAGGATGAGGACTGAGGGTTGAGGATTGAGGTTATAGGAGTGAGGATTGGGGATTGAGGATTGAGGATTGATCAGTGAGGATTGAGGATTGAAGATTGAATATTGATGATTGAAGTTTGAGGATTGAGGATTGAGGGTTCTGGATTGAGGACGAGCACTGAGGGCTGAGTATTGATGTTTGAGGTCTGAGGATTGAGGATTGTGGATTGAGAATTGAGGATTGAGGATTGAGGATTGAAGATTGAGGATTGGGTATTGAGGATTGAAGAATGAGGATTGAGGATTGAGGATTGAGGATTGAGGATTGAAGATTGAGTATTGTGGATTGAAGATTGAGGATTGAAGATTGAGTATTGAGGATTGAGGATTGAGGATTGAGGATTGAGGATTGACGCTTGAGGATTGAGGTTTGAGGATGGAGGATTGAAGAGGGAGGACTGAGTGTTGGGGATTGAGTGTTGAGAATAGATGTTTGAGGATTGAGGTTTGATTATTGAATATTGCGTATTGAGTATTGAACCATCAGAATTCAGGATATTCTACTGAATATTGAGAATTGAGGATTGATGGTTTGGGTTGGGGATTGAGGGTTGTGGATTGAGGACGAGGACTGAGGGTTGAGTATTGATGTTTGAGGTCTGAGGATTTAGGATTGAGGATTGTGAATTGAGGATTGAGGATTGAGGATTGAAGATTGAGGATTGGGTGTTGAGGATTGAAAAATTAGGATTGAGGATTGAGGATTGAGTATTGAGCATTGAAGATTGAGTATTGAGGATTGAAGATTGAGGGTTGAGGATTGAGGATTGAAGATTGAGGATTTGGGACTAAGGATTGAAGATTGAGTATCGAGGATTGAGGATTGAGGATTGAGGATTGAGGATTGAGGATTGAAGATTGAGGATTGGGTATTGAGGATTGAAGAATGAGGATTGAGGATTGAGGATTGAGGATTGAATATTGAAGATTGAGTATTGAGGATTGAAGATTGACGATTGAGGATTGAGGATTGAGTATTGAGGATTGAAGATTGAGGATTGAGGATTGATGGCTGAGGGTTGTGTGTTGAATGTTGATGATGGAGGATTGAGGATTGAGGTTTGAGAATTGAGGATTGAAGATTGAGTATTGATGATTGAAGATTGAGGATTGAGGATAGAGGACTGTGGACTGAGGATTGAGAATGGAGCATTGAGGATTGAAGATTGAGGACTGGGGAATGAGGATTGAAGATTGAGGATTAAGGATTGAGGATTGGGGATTGAGGATCTAGGATTGGAGATTGATTATTGAGGATTGAAGATTGAGGATTGAGGATTGAGGATTGAGGATTGATAATTGAGGATTGAGGATGAGGACTGAGGGTTGAGGATTGAGGTTATAGGAGTGAGGATTGGGGATTGAGGATTGAGGATTGATCAGTGAGGATTGAGGATTGAAGATTGAATATTGATGATTGAAGTTTGAGGATTGAGGATTGAGGGTTCTGGATTGAGGACGAGCACTGAGGGCTGAGTATTGATGTTTGAGGTCTGAGGATTGAGGATTGTGGACTGAGGATTGAGGATTGAGGATTGAGTATTGAGGATTGAGGATTGACGCTTGAGGATTGAGGTTTGGGGATGGAGGATTGAAGATTGAGGGTTGAGGATTGAGGATTGAAGATTGAGGATTTGGGACTAAGGATTGAAGATTGAGGATTGACGATTGAGGATTGAGGTTTGAGGATGGAGGATTGAAGAGAGAGGACTGAGCGTTGGGTATTGAGTGTTGAGAATAGATGTTTGAGGATTGAGGTTTGATTATTGAATATTGTGGGTTGAGTGTTGAACCATGAGAATTCAGGATATTCTATTGAATATTGAGAATTGAGGATTGATGGTTGATTATTGAGGTTTGATGGTTTGGGTTGGGGATTGAGGGTTGTGGATTGAGGACGAGGACTGAGGGTTGAGTATTGATGTTTGAGGTCTGAGGATTGAGGATTAAGGATTGTGAATTGAGGATTGAGGATTGAAGTTTCAGGATTGGGTATTGAGGATTGAAAAATGAGGATTGAGGATTGAGGATTGAGGATTGAGGACTGAAGATTGTATATTGATGGTTGAAGATTGAGGATTGAGGATTGAGTGTTCTGGATTGAGGACGAGGACTGAGGGTATGAGTATTGATGTCTGAGGTATGAGGATTGAGGATTGAGGATTGAGAATTGAGGATTGAGGATTGAGGATTGAAGATTGAGGATTGAGTATTGAGGATTGAAGCTTGAGGATTGAGGATTGGGGATTGGGGATTGACGATGAGGGCAGAGGTTTGAGGATTGAGGTTTGTGGGCTGAGGACTGAGGATTGAGAATTGAGGATTGAGGATTGAGTATTGAGGATTGAACATTGAGGACTGAATGTTGAGGGTTGAGTAATGGGAATTGATGTTTGTGAATAGAGGTTTGAAGATTGCAGATAGAGTATTGAGTATTGAAAACTGTGAATTGAGGATATTCTCTTGACGATTGAGGATTGACAACTGATTGTTGAGGACTGAGGGCCGAAGATTGAGGATTCAGGATTGAAGATTCAGAATTGAGGTTTGAGGACTGAGGATTGAGGATTGAACATTGAGTACTGAGGATTGAAGATTGAGGATTGAGTATTGAGGATTGAGGATTGAGGATTGAGGATTGACGCTTGAGGATTGAGGTTTGAGAATGGAGGATTGAAGAGAGAGAACTGAGTGTTGGGGATTGAGTGTTGAGAATAGATGTTTGAGGATTGAGGTTTGAATATTGAATATTGCGGATTGAGTATTGAACCATGAGAATTCAGGATATTCTATTGAATATTGAGAATTGAGGATTGATGGTTTGGGTTGGGGATTGAGGGTTGTGGATTGAGGACGAGGACTGAGGGTTGAGTATTGATGTTTGAGGTCTGAGGATTTAGGATTGAGGATTGTGAATTGAGGATTGAGGATTGAGGATTGAAGATTGAGGATTGGGTGTTGAGGATTGAAAAATTAGGATTGAGGATTGAGGATTGAGTATTGAGCATTGAAGATTGAGTATTGAGGATTGAAGATTGAGGGTTGAGGATTCAGGATTGAAGATTGAGGATTTGGGACTAAGGATTGAAGATTGAGTATCGAGGATTGAGGATTGAGGATTGAGGATTGTGGATTGAGGATTGAAGATTGAGGATTGGGTATTGAGGATTGAAGAATTAGGATTGAGGATTGAGGATTGAGGATTGAATATTGAAGATTGAGTATTGAGGATTGAAGATTGACGATTGTGGATTGAGGATTGAGTATTGAGGATTGAAGACTGAGGATTGAGGATTGACGATTGTGGGTTGAGGATTGATGGTTGAGTATTGAGGATTGAAGATTGAGGATTGAGGATTGAGGATTGAGGATTGAGGATTGAAGATTGAGGATTGAGGATTGAGGATTGAGGATTGAGGACTGAGGTTTGAGGATGGATGATTGAAGAGAGAGGACTGAGCGTTGGGGATTGAGTGTTGAGAATAGATGTTTGAGGATTGAGGTTTGATTATTGAATATTGTGGGTTGAGTGTTGAACCATGAGAATTCAGGATATTCTATTGAATATTGAGAATTGAGGATTGATGGTTGAGTATTGAGGATTGATGGTTTGGGTTGGGGATTGAGGGTTGTGGATTGAGGACGAGGACTGAGGGTTGAGTATTGATGTTTGAGGTCTGAGGATTGAGGATTAAGGATTGTGAATTGAGGATTGAGGATTGAAGTTTCAGGGTTGGGTATTGAGGATTGAAAAATGAGGATTGAGGATTGAGGATTGAGGATTGAGGACTGAAGATTGTATATTGATGGTTGAAGATTGAGGATTGAGGATTGAGTGTTCTGGATTGAGGACGAGGACTGAGGGTATGAGTATTGATGTCTGAGGTATGAGGATTGAGGATTGAGGATTGAGAATTGAGGATTGAGGATTGAGGATTGAAGATTGAGGATTGAGTATTGAGGATTGAAGCTTGAGGATTGAGGATTGAGGATTGGGGTTTGACGATGAGGGCAGAGGTTTGAGGATTGAGGTTTGTGGACTGAGGACTGAGGATTGAGAATTGAGGATTGAGGATTGAGGATTGAGGATTGAACATTGAGGACTGAATGTTGAGGGTTGAGTAATGGGAATTGATGTTTGTGAATAGAGGTTTGAAGATTGCAGATAGAGTATTGAGTATTGAAAACTGTGAATTGAGGATATTCTCTTGACGATTGAGGATTGACAACTGATTGTTGAGGACTGAGGGCCGAAGATTGAGGATTCAGGATTGAAGATTCAGAATTGAGGTTTGAGGACTGAGGATTGAGGATTGAACATTGAGTACTGAGGATTGAAGATTGAGGATTGAGTACTGAGGATTGATGGTTGAGTATTGAGGATTGATGGTTGAGGGTTGTGTGTTGAATATTGAGGATGGAGGATTCAGGATTGTGGATTGAGGATTGAGGATTGAAGATTGAGTATTGCGAATTGAGGATTGATGGTTGAGTATTGAGGATTGATGGCTGAGGGTTGTGTGTTGAATGTTGATGATGGAGGATTGAGGATTGAGGTTTGAGAATTGAGGATTGAAGATTGAGTATTGATGATTGAAGATTGAGGATTGAGGATAGAGGACTGTGGACTGAGGATTGAGAATGGAGCATTGAGGATTGAAGATTGAGGACTGGGGAATGAGGATTGAAGATTGAGGATTAAGGATTGAGGATTGGGGATTGAGGATCTAGGATTGGAGATTGATTATTGAGGATTGAAGATTGAGGATTGAGGATTGAGGATTGAGGATTGATAATTGAGGATTGAGGATGAGGACTGAGGGTTGAGGATTGAGGTTATAGGAGTGAGGATTGGGGATTGAGGATTGAGGATTGATCAGTGAGGATTGAGGATTGAAGATTGAATATTGATGATTGAAGTTTGAGGATTGAGGATTGAGGGTTCTGGATTGAGGACGAGCACTGAGGGCTGAGTATTGATGTTTGAGGTCTGAGGATTGAGGATTGTGGATTGAGAATTGAGGATTGAGGATTGAGGATTGAAGATTGAGGATTGGGTATTGAGGATTGAAGAATGAGGATTGAGGATTGAGGATTGAGGATTGAGGATTGAAGATTGAGTATTGTGGATTGAAGATTGAGGATTGAAGATTGAGTATTGAGGATTGAGGATTGAGGATTGAGGATTGAGGATTGACGCTTGAGGATTGAGGTTTGAGGATGGAGGATTGAAGAGGGAGGACTGAGTGTTGGGGATTGAGTGTTGAGAATAGATGTTTGAGGATTGAGGTTTGATTATTGAATATTGCGTATTGAGTATTGAACCATCAGAATTCAGGATATTCTATTGAATATTGAGAATTGAGGATTGATGGTTTGGGTTGGGGATTGAGGGTTGTGGATTGAGGACGAGGACTGAGGGTTGAGTATTGATGTTTGAGATCTGAGGATTTAGGATTGAGGATTGTGAATTGAGGATTGAGGATTGAGGATTGAAGATTGAGGATTGGGTGTTGAGGATTGAAAAATTAGGATTGAGGATTGAGGATTGAGTATTGAGCATTGAAGATTGAGTATTGAGGATTGAAGATTGAGGGTTGAGGATTGAGGATTGAAGATTGAGGATTTGGGACTAAGGATTGAAGATTGAGTATCGAGGATTGAGGATTGAGGATTGAGGATTGAGGATTGAGGATTGAAGATTGAGGATTGGGTATTGAGGATTGAAGAATGAGGATTGAGGATTGAGGATTGAGGATTGAATATTGAAGATTGAGTATTGAGGATTGAAGATTGACGATTGAGGATTGAGGATTGAGTATTGAGGATTGAAGATTGAGGATTGAGGATTGACGATTGAGGGTTGAGGATTGATGGTTGAGTATTGAGGATTGAAGATTGAGGATTGAGGATTGAGGATTGAGGATTGAGGATTGAAGATTGAAGATTGAGGATTGAGGATTGAGGATTGAGGACTGAGGTTTGAGGATGGATGATTGAAGAGAGAGGACTGAGCGTTGGGGATTGAGTGTTGAGAATAGATGTTTGAGGATTGAGGTTTGATTATTGAATATTGTGGGTTGAGTGTTGAACCATGAGAATTCAGGATATTCTATTGAATATTGAGAATTGAGGATTGATGGTTGAGTATTGAGGATTGATGGTTTGGGTTGGGGATTGAGGGTTGTGGATTGAGGACGAGGACTGAGGGTTGAGTATTGATGTTTGAGGTCTGAGGATTGAGGATTAAGGATTGTGAATTGAGGATTGAGGATTGAAGTTTCAGGATTGGGTATTGAGGATTGAAAAATGAGGATTGAGGACTGAGGATTGAGGATTGAGGACTGAAGATTGTATATTGATGGTTGAAGATTGAGGATTGAGGATTGAGTGTTCTGGATTGAGGACGAGGACTGAGGGTATGAGTATTGATGTCTGAGGTATGAGGATTGAGGATTGAGGATTGAGAATTGAGGATTGAGGATTGAGGATTGAAGATTGAGGATTGAGTATTGAGGATTGAAGCTTGAGGATTGAGGATTGGGGATTGGGGATTGACGATGAGGGCAGAGGTTTGAGGATTGATGTTTGTGGACTGAGGACTGAGGATTGAGAATTGAGGATTGAGGATTGAGTATTGAGGATTGAACATTGAGGACTGAATGTTGAGGGTTGAGTAATGGGAATTGATGTTTGTGAATAGAGGTTTGAAGATTGCAGATAGAGTATTGAGTATTGAAAACTGTGAATTGAGGATATTCTCTTGACGATTGAGGATTGACAACTGATTGTTGAGGACTGAGGGCCGAAGATTGAGGATTCAGGATTGAAGATTCAGAATTGAGGTTTGAGGACTGAGGATGGAGGATTGAACATTGAGTACTGAGGATTGAAGATTGAGGATTGAGTATTGAGGATTGGGGATTGAGGATTGAGGATTGAAGATTGAGTTTTGAGGATTGAAGATTGAGGATTGAGGATTGAGGAATGAGGACTGAGGATAGAGGATGAGGGCTGAGGGTTGAGGATTGAGGTTTGAGGACTGAGGACTGAGGATTGTGGGTTGAGAATTGAGGATTGAGGATTCAGGGTTGTAGGTTAAGGATTGGTTATTGAGGATTGAAGAGTGAGGATTGAGGATTGAGGATTGAGGATTGAAGATTGAGGATTGAGTACTGAGGATTGATGGTTGAGTATTGAGGATTGATGGTTGAGGGTTGTGTGTTGAATATTGAGGATGGAGGATTCAGGATTGAGGATTGAGGATTGAGGATTGAAGATTGAGTATTGCGAATTGAGGATTGATGGTTGAGTATTGAGGATTGATGGCTGAGGGTTGTGTGTTGAATGTTGATGATGGAGGATTGAGGATTGAGGTTTGAGAATTGATGATTGAAGATTGAGTATTGATGATTGAAGATTGAGGATTGAGGATAGAGGACAGTGGACTGAGGATTGAGAATGGAGCATTGAGGATTGAAGATTGAGGACTGGGGAATGAGGATTGAAGATTGAGGATTAAGGATTGAGGATTAGGGATTGAGGATCTAGGATTGGAGATTGATTATTGAGGATTGAAGATTGAGGATTGAGGATTGAGGATTGAGGATTGATAATTGAGGATTGAGGATGAGGACTGAGGGTTGAGGATTGAGGTTATAGGAGTGAGGATTGAGGATTGAGGATTGAGGATTGAGGATTGAGAACTGAGGATTGAAGATTGAGTATTGGTGATTGAAGATTGAGGATTGAGGATTGAGGTTGAGTATTGAGGACGAGTACTGACGGTTGAGGATTGAGGTTTGAGAATTGAGGATTGAGGATAGAGGAGTGAGGACTGAGGATTGAGGATTGAGGATGGAGCATTGAGGATTGAAGATTGAGGACTGGGGAATGAGGATTGAAGATTGAGGATTAAGGATTGAGGATTGGGGATTGAGGATCTAGGATTGGAGATTGATTATTGAGGATTGAAGATTGAGGATTGAGGATTGAGGATTGAGGATTGATAATTGAGAATTGAGGATGAGGACTGAGGGTTGAGGATTGAGGTTATAGGAATGAGGATTGAGGATTGAGGATTGAGGATTGAGGATTGAGGATTGAGGATTGAGGATTGAGGATTGGGGATTGAGGATTGAGGTTTGAGGTTTGAGGACTGAGGACTGAGGATTGAGGATTGAGGATTCAGAATTGAAGGTTCAGTATTGAGGATTGAAGATTGAGGATTGAGGATTGAGGATTGAAGATTGAGGATTGAGTACTGAGGATTGATGGTTGAGTATTGAGGATTGATGGTTGAGGGTTGTGTGTTGAATATTGAGGATGGAGGATTGAGGATTGAGGATTGAAGATTGAGTATTGCGAATTGAGGATTGATGGTTGAGTATTGAGGATCGATGGCTGAGGGTTGTGTGTTGAATGTTGAGGATGGAGGATTGAGGATTGAGGATTGGGGATTGAGGATTGAGGATTGAGGTTTGAGGACTGAGGACTGAGGATTGAGGATTGTGGATTCAGAATTGAAGATTCAGTATTGAGGATTGAAGATTGAGAATTGAGGATTGAGGATTGAAGTTTGAGTATTGAGGATTGAGGATTGTGGATTGAGGATTGATAATTGAGAATTGAGGATGAGGACAGAGGCTTGAGGTTTGAGGTTATAGGAATGAGGATTGAGGATTGAGGATTGAGGATTGAGGATTGAGGATTGGGGATTGAGGATTGAGGATTGAGGTTTGAGGACTGAGGACTGAGGATTGAGGGTTGAGGATTCAGAATTGAAGATTCAGTATTGAGGATTGAAGATTGAGAATTGAGGATTGTGGATTGAAGATTGAGGATTGAGTACTGAGGATTGATGGTTGAGTATTGAGGATTGATGGTTGAGGGTTGTGTGTTGAATATTGAGGATGGAGGATTCAGGATTGAGGATTGAGGATTGAGGATTGAAGATTGACTATTGCGAATTGAGGATTGAAGGTTGAGTATTGAGGATTGATGGCTGAGGGTTGTGTGTTGAATGCTGAGGATGGAGGATTGAGGATTGAGTATTGACGATTGGGGATTGAGGATTGAGGATTGAGGTTTGAGGACTGAGGACTGAGGATTGAGGATTGAGGGTTCAGAATTGAAGATTCAGTATTGAGGATTGAAGATTGAGAATTGTGGATTGTGGATTGAAGATTGAGGATTGAGTACTGAGGATTGATGGTTGAGTATTGAGGATTGATGGTTGAGGGTTGTGTGTTAAATATTGAGGATGGAGGATTCAGGATTGAGGATTGAAGATTGAGGATTGAAGATTGAGTATTGCGAATTGAGGATTGATGGTTGAGTATTGAGGATTGATGGCTGAGGGTTGTGTTGAATGTTGAGGATGGAGGATTGAGGATTGAGGATTGGGGATTGCGGATTGAGGATTGAGGTTTGAGGACTGAGGACTGAGGATTAAAGATTGAGGATTTGGGACTAAGGATTGAAGATTGAGGATCGAGGATTGAGGATTGAGGATTGAGGATTGAGGATTGAGGATTGAAGATTGAGGATTGGGTATTGAGGACTGAACATTGAGGATTGAGGATTGAGGATTGATGAGTGAGGATGAGGAATGAAAATTGAATATTGATGATTGAAGTTTGAGGATTGAGGATTGAGGGTTCTGGATTGAGGACGAGCACTGAGGGTTGAGTATTGATGTTTGAGGTCTGAGGATTTAGGGTTCAGGATTGTGAATTGAGGATTGAGGATTGAGGATTGAAGATTGAGGGTTGAGGATTGAGAATTGAAGATTGAGGATTTGGGACTAAGGATTGAAGATTGAGGATCGAGGATTGAGGATTGAGGATTGAGGATTGAGGATTGAGGATTGAAGATTGAGGATTGGGTATTGAGGATTGAAGAATGAGGATTGAGGATTGAGGATTGAGGATTGAATATTGAAGATTGAGTATTGAGGATTGAAGATTGACGATTGAGGATTGAGGATTGAGTATTGAGGATTGAAGATTGAGGATTGAGGATTGACGATTGAGGGTTGAGGATTGATGGTTGAGTATTGAGGATTGAAGATTGAGGATTGAGGTTTGAGGACTGAGGACTGAGGATTGAGGATTGAGGATTGAGTATTGAGGATTGAGGATTGAGGATTGAAGATTGAGGATTGGGTATTGAGGATTGAAGAATGAGGATTGAGGATTGAGTATTGAGGATTGAGGATTGAGGATTGAGGATTGACGCTTGAGGATTGAGGTTTGGGGATGGAGGATTGAAGATTGAGGGTTGAGGATTGAGGATTGAAGATTGAGGATTTGGGACTAAGGATTGAAGATTGAGGATTGACGATTGAGGATTGAGGTTTGAGGATGGAGGATTGAAGAGAGAGGACTGAGCGTTGGGTATTGAGTGTTGAGAATAGATGTTTGAGGATTGAGGTTTGATTATTGAATATTGTGGGTTGAGTGTTGAACCATGAGAATTCAGGATATTCTATTGAATATTGAGAATTGAGGATTGATGGTTGAGTATTGAGGTTTGATGGTTTGGGTTGGGGATTGAGGGTTGTGGATTGAGGACGAGGACTGAGGGTTGAGTATTGATGTTTGAGGTCTGAGGATTGAGGATTAAGGATTGTGAATTGAGGATTGAGGATTGAAGTTTCAGGATTGGGTATTGAGGATTGAAAAATGAGGATTGAGGATTGAGGATTGAGTATTTAGTATTGAAGATTGAGTATTCAGGATTGAGGGTTGAGGATTGAGTGTTGAGGGTTGAAGATTGAGTATTGAGGGTTGAAGACTGACGATTGAGGGTTGAGGATTGGGGATTGAGGATTGAGGATTGAAGACTGAGGATTGAGGATTGATGATGAGGGCTGAGGGTTGAGGATTGAGGTTTGAGGACTGAGGACTCAGGATCGAGGATTGAGAATTGAGGATTGAGGGATTGAGGATTGAAGATTGAGGATTGGGTATTGAGGATTGAACATTAAGGATTGAGGATTGAGGATTGAGGATTGAGGATTGAGGATTGAAGATTGAATATTGATGATTGAAGTTTGAGGATTGAGGATTGAGGGTTTTGGATTGAGGACGAGTACTGACGGTTGAGGATTGAGGTTTGAGAATTGAGGATTGTGGATAGAGGAGTGAGGACTGAGGATTGAGGATGGAGCATTGAGGATTGAAGATTGAGGACTGGGGAATGAGGATTGAAGATTGAGGATTAAGGATTGAGGATTGGGGATTGAGGATCTAGGATTGGAGATCGATTATTGAGGATTGAAGATTGAGGATTGAGGTTTGAGGATTGAGGATTGATAATTGAGAACTGAGGATGAGGACTGAGGGTTGAGGATTGAGTTTATAGGAATGAGGATTGAGGATTGAGGATTGAGGATTGAGGTTTGAGGATTGAGGATTGAGGATTGAGGATTGGGGATCGAGGATTGGGTATTGAGGATTGAAGATTGAGGACTGGGGAATGAGGATTGAGGATTGAGGATTGGGGATTGAGAATTGAGGATTGTGGATTGAAGATTGAGGATTGAGTACTGAGGATTGATGGTTCAGTATTGAGGATTGATGGTTAAGGGTTGTGTGTTGAATATTGAGGATGGAGGATTCAGGATTGAGCATTGAGGATTGAGGATTGAAGACTGAGTATTGCGAATTGAGGATTGAATGTTGCGAATTGAGGATTGATGGCTGAGGGTTGTGTGTTGAATGCTGAGGATGGAGGATTGAGGTTTGAGGATTGGGGATTGAGGATTGAGGATTGAGGTTTGAGGACTGAGGACTGAGGATTGAGGATTGAGGATTGAGGATTGAGGATTGTGGATTGAGGACTGAAGATTGAGGATTGAGGATTGAGGATTGAGGATTGAGGATTGTGGATTGAGGATTGAATATTGACGATTAAGGATTGAGGATTGAGTACTGAGTATTGAAGATTGAGGATTGAGGATTGAGTATTGAGGATTGAAGATTGAGGATTGAGGATTGTGGATTGAAGTTTGAGGACTGAGGATTGAGGGTTCTGGATTGAGGACGAGCACTGAGGGCTGAGTATTGATGTTTGAGGTCTGAGGATTGAGGATTGTGGATTGAGAATTGAGGATTGAGGATTGAGGATTGAAGATTGAGGATTGGGTATTGAGGATTGAAGAATGAGGATTGAGGATTGAGAATTGAGGATTGAGGATTGAAGATTGAGTATTGAGGATTGAAGATTGAGGATTGAGGATTGAGTATTGAGGATTGAGGATTGAGAATTGAGGATTGAGGATTGACGCTTGAGGATTGTGGTTTGAGGATGGAGGATTGAAGAGAGAGGACTGAGTGTTGGGGATTGAGTGTTGAGAATGGATGTGTGAGGATTGAGGTTTGGTTATTGAATATTGCGGATTGAGTATTGAACCATGAGAATTCCGGATATTCTATTGAATATTGAGAATTGAGGATTGATGGTTTGGGTTGGGGAATGAGGGTTGTGGATTGAGGACGAGGACTGAGGGTTGAGTATTGATGTATGAGGTCTGAGGATTTAGGATTGAGGATTGTGAATTGAGGATTGACGGTTGAGTATTGAGAATTGATGGCTGAGGGTTGTGTGTTGAATGTTGAGGATGGAGGATTGAGGATTGAGGATTGAGAACTGAGGATTGAAGATTGAGTATTGATGATTGAAGATTGAGGATTGAGGATTGAGGTTGAGTATTGAGGACGAGTACTGACGGTTGAGGATTGAGGTTTGAGAATTGAGGATTGTGGATAGGGGAGTGAGGACGGAGGATTGAGGATGGAGCATTGAGGATTGAAGATTGAGGACTGAGGACTGAGGATTGAGGATTGAGGATTCAGAATTGAAGATTCAGTATTGAGGATTGAAGATTGAGAATTGAGTATTGACGCTTGAGGATTGTGGTTTGAGGATGGAGGATTGAAGAGAGAGGACTGAGTGTTGGGGATTGAGTGTTGAGAATGGATGTTTGAGGATTGAGGTTTGATTATTGAATATTGCGAATTGAGTATTGAACCATGAGAATTCAGGATATTCTATTGAATATTGAGAATTGAGGATTGATGGTTTGGGTTGGGGAATGAGGGCTGTGGATTGAGGACGAGGACTGAGGGTTGAGTATTGATGTTTGAGGTCTGAGGATTTAGGATTGAGGATTGTGAATTGAGGATTGAGGATTCAGGATTGAAGATTGAGGATTGGGTGTTGAGGATTGAAAAATTAGGATTGAGGATTGAGGATTGAGTATTGAGCATTGAAGATTGAGTATTGAGGATTGAAGATTGAGGGTTGAGGATTGAGGATTGAAGATTGAGGATTTGGGACTAAGGATTGAAGATTGAGTATCGAGGATTGAGGATTGAGGATTGAGGATTGTGGATTGAGGATTGAAGATTGAGGATTGGGTATTGAGGATTGAAGAATTAGGATTGAGGATTGAGGATTGAGGATTGAATATTGAAGATTGAGTATTGAGGATTGAAGATTGACGATTGAGGATTGAGGATTGAGTATTGAGGATTGAAGACTGAGGATTGAGGATTGACGATTGAGGGTTGAGGATTGATGGTTGAGTATTGATGATTGAAGATTGAGGATTGAGGATTGAGGATTGAGGATTGAGGATTGAAGAATGAGTATTGAGGATTGAGGATTGAGGATTGAGGATTGAGGATTGACGCTTGAGGATTGAGGTTTGGGGATGGAGGATTGAAGATTGAGGATTGAAGAATGAGGATTGAGGATTGAGGATTGAGGATTGAGGATTGAAGATTGAGTATTGAGGATTGAAGATTGAGGATTGAAGAATGAGTATTGAGGATTGAGGATTGAGGATTGAGGATTGAGGATTGACGCTTGAGGATTGAGGTTTGAGGATGGAGGATTGAAGAGAGAGGACTGAGTGTTGGGGATTGAGTGTTGAGAATAGATGTTTGAGGATTGAGGTTTGATTATTGAATATTGCGTATTGAGTATTGAACCATGAGAATTCAGGATATTCTATTGAATACTGAGAATTGAGGATTGATGGTTGAGTATTGAGGATTGATGGTTTGGGTTGGGGATTGAGGGTTGTGGATTGAGGACGAGGACTGAGGGTTGAGTATTGATGTTTGAGGTCTGAGGATTGAGGATTAAGGATTGTGAATTGAGGATTGAGGATTGAAGTTTCAGGATTGGGTATTGAGGATTGAAAAATGAGGATTGAGGATTGAGGATTGAGGATTGAGGATTGAGGACTGAAGATTGTATATTGATGGTTGAAGATTGAGGATTGAGGATTGAGTGTTCTGGATTGAGGACGAGGACTGAGGGTATGAGTATTGATGTCTGAGGTATGAGGATTGAGGATTGAGGATTGAGAATTGAGGATTGAGGATTGAGGATTGAAGATTGAGGATTGAGTATTGAGGATTGAAGCTTGAGGATTGAGGATTGGGGATTGGGGATTGACGATGAGGGCAGAGGTTTGAGGATTGATGTTTGTGGACTGAGGACTGAGGATTGAGAATTGAGGATTGAGGATTGAGTATTGAGGATTGAACATTGAGGACTGAATGTTGAGGGTTGAGTAATGGGAATTGATGTTTGTGAATAGAGGTTTGAAGATTGCAGATAGAGTATTGAGTATTGAAAACTGTGAATTCAGGATATTCTCTTGACGATTGAGGATTGACAACTGATTGTTGAGGACTGAGGGCCGAAGATTGAGGATTCAGGATTGAAGATTCAGAATTGAGGTTTGAGGACTGAGGATTGAGGATTGAACATTGAGTACTGAGGATTGAAGATTGAGGATTGAGTATTGAGGATTGAGGATTGAGGATTGAGGATTGAAGATTGAGTATTGAGGATTGAAGATTGAGGATTGAGGATTGAGGAATGAGGACTGAGGATAGAGGATGAGGGCTGAGGGTTGAGGATTGAGGTTTGAGGACTGAGGACTGAGGATTGTGGGTTGAGAATTGAGGATTGAGGATTCAGGGTTGTAGGTTAAGGATTGGTTATTGAGGATTGAAGAGTGAGGATTGAGGATTGAGGATTGAGGATTGAAGATTGAGGATTGAGTACTGAGGATTGATGGTTGAGTATTGAGGATTGATGGTTGAGGGTTGTGTGTTGAATATTGAGGATGGAGGATTCAGGATTGAGGATTGAGGATTGAGGATTGAAGATTGAGTATTGCGAATTGAGGATTGATGGTTGAGTATTGAGGATTGATGGCTGAGGGTTGTGTGTTGAATGTTGATGATGGAGGATTGAGGATTGAGGTTTGAGAATTGAGGATTGAAGATTGAGTATTGATGATTGAAGATTGAGGATTGAGGATAGAGGACAGTGGACTGAGGATTGAGAATGGAGCATTGAGGATTGAAGATTGAGGACTGGGGAATGAGGATTGAAGATTGAGGATTAAGGATTGAGGATTAGGGATTGAGGATCTAGGATTGGAGATTGATTATTGAGGATTGAAGATTGAGGATTGAGGATTGAGGATTGAGGATTGATAATTGAGGATTGAGGATGAGGACTGAGGGTTGAGGATTGAGGTTATAGGAGTGAGGATTGAGGATTGAGGATTGAGGATTGAGGATTGAGAACTGAGGGTTGAGGATTGAGTATTGGTGATTGAAGATTGAGGATTGAGGATTGAGGTTGAGTATTGAGGACGAGTACTGACGGTTGAGGATTGAGGTTTGAGAATTGAGGATTGAGGACAGAGGAGTGAGGACTGAGGATTGAGGATTGAGGATGGAGCATTGAGGATTGAAGATTTAGGACTGGAGAATGAGGATTGAAGATTGAGGATTGAGGATTGAGGATTGAAGATTGAGGATTGAGTACTGAGGATTGATGGTTGAGTATTGAGGATTGATGGTTGAGGGTTGTGTGTTGAATATTGAGGATGGAGGATTGAGGATTGCGGATTGAAGATTGAGTATTGCGAATTGAGGATTGATGGTTGAGTATTGAGGATCGATGGCTGAGGGTTGTGTGTTGAATGTTGAGGATGGAGGATTGAGGATTGAGGATTGGGGATTGAGGATTGAGGATTGAGGTTTGAGGACTGAGGACTGAGGATTGAGGATTGTGGATTCAGAATTGAAGATTCAGTATTGAGGATTGAAGATTGAGAATTGAGGATTGAGGATTGAAGTTTGAGTATTGAGGATTGAGGATTGAGGATTGAGGATTGATAATTGAGAATTGAGGATGAGGACAGAGGCTTGAGGATTGAGGTTATAGGAATGAGGATTGAGGATTGAGGATTGAGGATTGAGGATTGAGGATTGAGGATTGAGGATTGAGGATTGGGGATTGAGGATTGAGGATTGAGGATTGAGGTTTGAGGACTGAGGACTGAGGATTGAAGGTTGAGGATTCAGAATTAAAGATTCAGTATTGAGGATTGAAGATTGAGCATTGAGGATTGTGGATTGAAGATTGAGGATTGAGTACTGAGGATTGATGGTTGAGTATTGAGGATTGATGGTTGAGGGTTGTGTGTTGAATATTGAGGATGGAGGATTCAGGATTGAGGATTGAGGATTGAGGATTGAAGATTGACTATTGCGAATTGAGGATTGATGGTTGAGTATTGAGGATTGATGGCTGAGGGTTGTGTGTTGAATGCTGAGGATGGAGGATTGAGGATTGAGTATTGAGGATTGGGGATTGAGGATTGAGGATTGAGGTTTGAGGACTGAGGACTGAGGATTGAGGATTGAGGATTCAGCATTGAAGATTCAGAATTGAGGATTGAAGATTGAGAATTGTGGATTGTGGATTGAAGATTGAGGATTGAGTACTGAGGATTGATGGTTGAGTATTGAGGATTGATGGTTGAGGGTTGTGTGTTGAATATTGAGGATGGAGGATTCAGGATTGAGGATTGAAGATTGAGGATTGAAGATTGAGTATTGCGAATTGAGAATTGATGGTTGAGTATTGAGGATTGATGGCTGAGGGTTGTGTCGAATGTTGAGGATGGAGGATTGAGGATTGAGGATTGGGGATTGCGGATTGAGGATTGAGGTTTGAGGACTGAGGACTGAGGATTAAAGATTGAGGATTTGGGACTAAGGATTGAAGATTGAGGATTGAGGAATGAAAATTGAATATTGATGATTGAAGTTTGAGGATTGAGGATTGAGGGTTCTGGATTGAGGACGAGCACTGAGGGCTGAGTATTGATGTTTGAGGTCTGAGGATTGAGGATTGTGGATTGAGAATTGAGGATTGAGGATTGAGGATTGAAGATTGAGGATTGGGTATTGAGGATTGAAGAATGAGGATTGAGGATTGAGGATTGAGGATTGAGGATTGAAGATTGAGTATTGAGGATTGAAGATTGAGGATTGAAGAATGAGTATTGAGGATTGAGGATTGAGGATTGAGGATTGAGGATTGACGCTTGAGGATTGAGGTTTGAGGATGGAGGATTGAAGAGAGAGGACTGAGTGTTGGGGATTGAGTGTTGAGAATAGATGTTTGAGGATTGAGGTTTGATTATTGAATATTGCGTATTGAGTATTGAACCATGAGAATTCAGGATATTCTATTGAATATTGAGAATTGAGGATTGATGGTTGAGTATTGAGGATTGATGGTTTGGGTTGGGGATTGAGGGTTGTGGATTGAGGACGAGGACTGAGGGTTGAGTATTGATGTTTGAGGTCTGAGGATTGAGGATTAAGGATTGTGAATTGAGGATTGAGGATTGAAGTTTCAGGATTGGGTATTGAGGATTGAAAAATGAGGATTGAGGATTGAGGATTGAGGATTGAGGATTGAGGACTGAAGATTGTATATTGATGGTTGAAGATTGAGGATTGAGGATTGAGTGTTCTGGATTGAGGACGAGGACTGAGGGTATGAGTATTGATGTCTGAGGTATGAGGATTGAGGATTGAGGATTGAGAATTGAGGATTGAGGATTGAGGATTGAAGATTGAGGATTGAGTATTGAGGATTGAAGCTTGAGGATTGAGGATTGGGGATTGGGGATTGACGATGAGGGCAGAGGTTTGAGGATTGATGTTTGTGGACTGAGGACTGAGGATTGAGAATTGAGGATTGAGGATTGAGTATTGAGGATTGAACATTGAGGACTGAATGTTGAGGGTTGAGTAATGGGAATTGATGTTTGTGAATAGAGGTTTGAAGATTGCAGATAGAGTATTGAGTATTGAAAACTGTGAATTGAGGATATTCTCTTGACGATTGAGGATTGACAACTGATTGTTGAGGACTGAGGGCCGAAGATTGAGGATTCAGGATTGAAGATTCAGAATTGAGGTTTGAGGACTGAGGATTGAGGATTGAACATTGAGTACTGAGGATTGAAGATTGAGGATTGAGTATTGAGGATTGAGGATTGAGGATTGAGGATTGAAGATTGAGTATTGAGGATTGAAGATTGAGGATTGAGGATTGAGGAATGAGGACTGAGGATAGAGGATGAGGGCTGAGGGTTGAGGATTGAGGTTTGAGGACTGAGGACTGAGGATTGTGGGTTGAGAATTGAGGATTGAGGATTCAGGGTTGTAGGTTAAGGATTGGTTATTGAGGATTGAAGAGTGAGGATTGAGGATTGAGGATTGAGGATTGAAGATTGAGGATTGAGTACTGAGGATTGATGGTTGAGTATTGAGGATTGATGGTTGAGGGTTGTGTGTTGAATATTGAGGATGGAGGATTCAGGATTGAGGATTGAGGATTGAGGATTGAAGATTGAGTATTGCGAATTGAGGATTGATGGTTGAGTATTGAGGATTGATGGCTGAGGGTTGTGTGTTGAATGTTGATGATGGAGGATTGAGGATTGAGGTTTGAGAATTGAGGATTGAAGATTGAGTATTGATGATTGAAGATTGAGGATTGAGGATAGAGGACAGTGGACTGAGGATTGAGAATGGAGCATTGAGGATTGAAGATTGAGGACAGGGGAATGAGGATTGAAGATTGAGGATTAAGGATTGAGGATTAGGGATTGAGGATCTAGGATTGGAGATTGATTATTGAGGATTGAAGATTGAGGATTGAGGATTGAGGATTGAGGATTGATAATTGAGGATTGAGGATGAGGACTGAGGGTTGAGGATTGAGGTTATAGGAGTGAGGATTGAGGATTGAGGATTGAGGATTGAGGATTGAGAACTGAGGATTGAAGATTGAGTATTGGTGATTGAAGATTGAGGATTGAGGATTGAGGTTGAGTATTGAGGACGAGTACTGACGGTTGAGGATTGAGGTTTGAGAATTGAGGATTGAGGATAGAGGAGTGAGGACTGAGGATTGAGGATTGAGGATGGAGCATTGAGGATTGAAGATTTAGGACTGGAGAATGAGGATTGAAGATTGAGGATTGAGGATTGAGGATTGAAGATTGAGGATTGAGTACTGAGGATTGATGGTTGAGTATTGAGGATTGATGGTTGAGGGTTGTGTGTTGAATATTGAGGATGGAGGATTGAGGATTGCGGATTGAAGATTGAGTATTGCGAATTGAGGATTGATGGTTGAGTATTGAGGATCGATGGCTGAGGGTTGTGTGTTGAATGTTGAGGATGGAGGATTGAGGATTGAGGATTGGGGATTGAGGATTGAGGATTGAGGTTTGAGGACTGAGGACTGAGGATTGAGGATTGTGGATTCAGAATTGAAGATTCAGTATTGAGGATTGAAGATTGAGAATTGAGGATTGAGGATTGAAGTTTGAGTATTGAGGATTGAGGATTGAGGATTGAGGATTGATAATTGAGAATTGAGGATGAGAACAGAGGCTTGAGGATTGAGGTTATAGGAATGAGGATTGAGGATTGAGGATTGAGGATTGAGGATTGAGGATTGAGGATTGAGGATTGAGGATTGGGGATTGAGGATTGAGGATTGAGGATTGAGGTTTGAGGACTGAGGACTGAGGATTGAAGGTTGAGGATTCAGAATTAAAGATTCAGTATTGAGGATTGAAGATTGAGGATTGAGGATTGTGGATTGAAGATTGAGGATTGAGTACTGAGGATTGATGGTTGAGTATTGAGGATTGATGGTTGAGGGTTGTGTGTTGAATATTGAGGATGGAGGATTCAGGATTGAGGATTGAGGATTGAGGATTGAAGATTGACTATTGCGAATTGAGGATTGATGGTTGAGTATTGAGGATTGATGGCTGAGGGTTGTGTGTTGAATGCTGAGGATGGAGGATTGAGGATTGAGTATTGAGGATTGGGGATTGAGGATTGAGGATTGAGGTTTGAGGACTGAGGACTGAGGATTGAGGATTGAGGATTCAGCATTGAAGATTCAGTATTGAGGATTGAAGATTGAGAATTGTGGATTGTGGATTGAAGATTGAGGATTGAGTACTGAGGATTGATGGTTGAGTATTGAGGATTGATGGTTGAGGGTTGTGTGTTGAATATTGAGGATGGAGGATTCAGGATTGAGGATTGAAGATTGAGGATTGAAGATTGAGTATTGCGAATTGAGAATTGATGGTTGAGTATTGAGGATTGATGGCTGAGGGTTGTGTTGAATGTTGAGGATGGAGGATTGAGGATTGAGGATTGGGGATTGCGGATTGAGGATTGAGGTTTGAGGACTGAGGACTGAGGATTAAAGATTGAGGATTTGGGACTAAGGATTGAAGATTGAGGATCGAGGATTGAGGATTGAGGATTGAGGATTGAGGATTGAGGATTGAAGATTGAGGATTGGGTATTGAGGACTGAACATTGAGGATTGAGGATTGAGGATTGATGAGTGAGGATTGAGGAATGAAAATTGAATATTGATGATTGAAGTTTGAGGATTGAGGATTGAGGGTTCTGGATTGAGGACGAGCACTGAGGGCTGAGTATTGATGTTTGAGGTCTGAGGATTGAGGATTGTGTATTGAGAATTGAGGATTGAGGATTGAGGATTGAAGATTGAGGATTGGGTATTGAGGATTGAAGAATGAGGATTGAGGATTGAGGATTGAGGATTGAGGATTGAAGATTGAGTATTGAGGATTGAAGATTGAGGATTGAAGATTGAGTATTGAGGATTGAGGATTGAGGATTGAGGATTGAGGATTGACGCTTAAGGATTGAGGTTTGAGGATGGAGGATTGAAGAGAGAGGACTGAGTGTTGGGGATTGAGTGTTGAGAATAGATGTTTGAGGATTGAGGTTTGATTATTGAATATTGCGTATTAAGTATTGAACCATGAGAATTCAGGATATTCTATTGAATATTGAGAAAAGAGGATTGATGGTTTGGGTTGGGGATTGAGGGTTGTGGATTGAGGACGAGGACTGAGGGTTGAGTATTGATGTTTGAGGTCTGAGGATTTAGGATTGAGGATTGTGAATTGAGGATTGAGGATTGAGGATTGAAGATTGAGGATTGGGTGTTGAGGATTGAAAAATTAGGATTGAGGATTGAGGATTGAGTATTGAGCATTGAAGATTGAGTATTGAGGATTGAAGATTGAGGGTTGAGGATTGAGGATTGAAGATTGAGGATTTGGGACTAAGGATTGAAGATTGAGTATCGAGGATTGAGGATTGAGGATTGAGGATTGTAGATTGAGGATTGAAGATTGAGGATTGGGTATTGAGGATTGAAGAATTAGGATTGAGGATTGAGGATTGAGGATTGAATATTGAAGATTGAGTATTGAGGATTGAAGATTGACGATTGAGGATTGAGGATTGAGTATTGAGGATTGAAGACTGAGGATTGAGGATTGACGATTGAGGGTTGAGGATTGATGGTTGAGTATTGAGGATTGAAGATTGAGGATTGAGGATTGAGGATTGAGGATTGAGGATTGAAGATTGAGGATTGAGGATTGAGGATTGAGGATTGAGGACTGTGGTTTGAGGATGGATGATTGAAGAGAGAGGACTGAGCGTTGGGGATTGAGTGTTGAGAATAGATGTTTGAGGATTGAGGTTTGATTATTGAATATTGTGGGTTGAGTGTTGAACCATGAGAATTCAGGATATTCTATTGAATATTGAGAATTGAGGATTGATGGTTGAGTATTGAGGGTTGATGGTTTGGGTTGGGGATTGAGGGTTGTGGATTGAGGACGAGGACTGAGGGTTGAGTATTGATGTTTGAGGTCTGAGGATTGAGGATTAAGGATTGTGAATTGAGGATTGAGGATTGAAGTTACAGGATTGGGTATTGAGGATTGAAAAATGAGGATTGAGGATTGAGGATTGAGGATTGAGGACTGAAGATTGTATATTGAGGGTTGAAGATTGAGGATTGAGGATTGAGTGTTCTGGATTGAGGACGAGGACTGAGGGTATGAGTATTGATGTCTGAGGTATGAGGATTGAGGATTGAGGATTGAGAATTGAGGATTGAGGATTGAGGATTGAAGATTGAGGATTGAGTATTGAGGATTGAAGCTTGAGGAATGAGGATTGAGGATTGGGGTTTGACGATGAGGGCAGAGGTTTGAGGATTGAGGTTTGTGGACTGAGGACTGAGGACTGAGAATTGAGGATTGAGGATTGAGGATTGAGGATTGAACATTGAGGACTGAATGTTGAGGGTTGAGTAATGGGAATTGATGTTTGTGAATAGAGGTTTGAAGATTGCAGATAGAGTATTGAGTATTGAAAACTGTGAATTGAGGATATTCTCTTGACGATTGAGGATTGACAACTGATTGTTGAGGACTGAGGGCCGAAGATTGAGGATTCAGGATTGAAGATTCAGAATTGAGGTTTGAGGACTGAGGATTGAGGATTGAACATTGAGTACTGAGGATTGAAGATTGAGGATTGAGTACTGAGGATTGATGGTTGAGTATTGAGGATTGATGGTTGAGGGTTGTGTGTTGAATATTGAGGATGGAGGATTCAGGATTGAGGATTGAGGATTGAGGATTGAAGATTGAGTATTGCGAATTGAGAATTGATGGTTGAGTATTGAGGATTGATGGCTGAGGGTTGTGTTGAATGTTGAGGATGGAGGATTGAGGATTGAGGATTGGGGATTGCGGATTGAGGATTGAGGTTTGAGGACTGAGGACTGAGGATTAAAGATTGAGGATTTGGGACTAAGGATTGAAGATTGAGGATCGAGGATTGAGGATTGAGGATTGAGGATTGAGGATTGAGGATTGAAGATTGAGGATTGGGTATTGAGGACTGACCATTGAGGATTGAGGATTGAGGATTGATGAGTGAGGATTGAGGAATGAAAATTGAATATTGATGATTGAAGTTTGAGGATTGAGGATTGAGGGTTCTGGATTGAGGACGAGCACTGAGGGCTGAGTATTGATGTTTGAGGTCTGAGGATTGAGGATTGTGGATTGAGAATTGAGGATTGAGGATTGAGGATTGAAGATTGAGGATTGGGTATTGAGGATTGAAGAATGAGGATTGAGGATTGAGGATTGAGGATTGAGGATTGAAGATTGAGTATTGAGGATTGAAGATTGAGGATTGAAGATTGAGTATTGAGGATTGAGGATTGAGGATTGAGGATTGAGGATTGACGCTTAAGGATTGAGGTTTGAGGATGGAGGATTGAAGAGAGAGGACTGAGTGTTGGGGATTGAGTGTTGAGAATAGATGTTTGAGGATTGAGGTTTGATTATTGAATATTGCGTATTAAGTATTGAACCATGAGAATTCAGGATATTCTATTGAATATTGAGAAAAGAGGATTGATGGTTTGGGTTGGGGATTGAGGGTTGTGGATTGAGGACGAGGACTGAGGGTTGAGTATTGATGTTTGAGGTCTGAGGATTTAGGATTGAGGATTGTGAATTGAGGATTGAGGATTGAGGATTGAAGATTGAGGATTGGGTGTTGAGGATTGAAAAATTAGGATTGAGGATTGAGGATTGAGTATTGAGCATTGAAGATTGAGTATTGAGGATTGAAGATTGAGGGTTGAGGATTGAGGATTGAAGATTGAGGATTTGGGACTAAGGATTGAAGATTGAGTATCGAGGATTGAGGATTGAGGATTGAGGATTGTAGATTGAGGATTGAAGATTGAGGATTGGGTATTGAGGATTGAAGAATTAGGATTGAGGATTGAGGATTGAGGATTGAATATTGAAGATTGAGTATTGAGGATTGAAGATTGACGATTGAGGATTGAGGATTGAGTATTGAGGATTGACGACTGAGGATTGAGGATTGACGATTGAGGGTTGAGGATTGATGGTTGAGTATTGAGGATTGAAGATTGAGGATTGAGGATTGAGGATTGAGGATTGAGGATTGAAGATTGAGGATTGAGGATTGAGGATTGAGGATTGAGGACTGTGGTTTGAGGATGGATGATTGAAGAGAGAGGACTGAGCGTTGGGGATTGAGTGTTGAGAATAGATGTTTGAGGATTGAGGTTTGATTATTGAATATTGTGGGTTGAGTGTTGAACCATGAGAATTCAGGATATTCTATTGAATATTGAGAATTGAGGATTGATGGTTGAGTATTGAGGGTTGATGGTTTGGGTTGGGGATTGAGGGTTGTGGATTGAGGACGAGGACTGAGGGTTGAGTATTGATGTTTGAGGTCTGAGGATTGAGGATTAAGGATTGTGAATTGAGGATTGAGGATTGAAGTTTCAGGATTGGGTATTGAGGATTGAAAAATGAGGATTGAGGATTGAGGATTGAGGATTGAGGACTGAAGATTGTATATTGAGGGTTGAAGATTGAGGATTGAGGATTGAGTGTTCTGGATTGAGGACGAGGACTGAGGGTATGAGTATTGATGTCTGAGGTATGAGGATTGAGGATTGAGGATTGAGAATTGAGGATTGAGGATTGAGGATTGAAGATTGAGGATTGAGTATTGAGGATTGAAGCTTGAGGAATGAGGATTGAGGATTGGGGTTTGACGATGAGGGCAGAGGTTTGAGGATTGAGGTTTGTGGACTGAGGACTGAGGACTGAGAATTGAGGATTGAGGATTGAGGATTGAGGATTGAACATTGAGGACTGAATGTTGAGGGTTGAGTAATGGGAATTGATGTTTGTGAATAGAGGTTTGAAGATTGCAGATAGAGTATTGAGTATTGAAAACTGTGAATTGAGGATATTCTCTTGACGATTGAGGATTGACAACTGATTGTTGAGGACTGAGGGCCGAAGATTGAGGATTCAGGATTGAAGATTCAGAATTGAGGTTTGAGGACTGAGGATTGAGGATTGAACATTGAGTACTGAGGATTGAAGATTGAGGATTGAGTACTGAGGATTGATGGTTGAGTATTGAGGATTGATGGTTGAGGGTTGTGTGTTGAATATTGAGGATGGAGGATTCAGGATTGAGGATTGAGGATTGAGGATTGAAGATTGAGTATTGCGAATTGAGGATTGATGGTTGAGTATTGAGGATTGATGGCTGAGGGTTGTGTGTTGAATGTTGATGATGGAGGATTGAGGATTGAGGTTTGAGAATTGAGGATTGAAGATTGAGTATTGATGATTGAAGATTGAGGATTGAGGATAGAGGACTGTGGACTGAGGATTGAGAATGGAGCATTGAGGATTGAAGATTGAGGACTGGGGAATGAGGATTGAAGATTGAGGATTAAGGATTGAGGATTGGGGATTGAGGATCTAGGATTGGAGATTGATTATTGAGGATTGAAGATTGAGGATTGAGGATTGAGGATTGAGGATTGATAATTGAGGATTGAGGATGAGGACTGAGGGTTGAGGATTGAGGTTATAGGAGTGAGGATTGGGGATTGAGGATTGAGGATTGAGGATTGAGAACTGAGGATTGAAGATTGAGTATTGGTGATTGAAGATTGAGGATTGAGGATTGGGGTTGAGTATTGAGGACGAGTACTGACGGTTGAGGATTGAGGTTTGAGAATTGAGGATTGAGGATAGAGGAGTGAGGACTGAGGATTGAGGATTCAGGATGGAGCATTGAGGATTGAAGATTGAGGACTGGGGAATGAGGATTGAAGATTGAGGATTAAGGATTGAGGATTGGGGATTGAGGATCTAGGATTGGAGATTGATTATTGAGGATTGAAGATTGAGGATTGAGGATTGAGGATTGAGGATTGATAATTGAGAATTGAGGATGAGGACTGAGGGTTGAGGATTGAGGTTATAGGAATGAGGATTGAGGATTGAGGATTGAGGATTGAGGATTGAGGATTGAGGATTGAGGATTGAGGATTGGGGATTGAGGATTGAGGATTGAGGTTTGAGGACTGAGGACTGAGGATTGAGGATTGAGGATTCAGAATTGAAGGTTCAGTATTGAGGATTGAAGATTGAGAATTGAGGATTGAGGATTGAAGATTGAGGATTGAGTACTGAGGATTGATGGTTGAGTATTGAGGATTGATGGTTGAGGGTTGTGTGTTGAATATTGAGGATGGAGGATTGAGGATTGAGGATTGAAGATTGAGTATTGCGAATTGAGGATTGATGTTTGAGTATTGAGGATCGATGTCTGAGGGTTGTGTGTTGAATGTTGAGGATGGAGGATTGAGGATTGAGGATTGGGGATTGAGGATTGAGGATTGAGGTTTGAGGACTGAGGACTGAGGATTGAGGATTGTGGATTCAGAATTGGAGATTCAGTATTGAGGATTGAAGATTGAGAATTGAGGATTGAGGATTGAAGTTTGAGTATTGAGGATTGAGGATTGAGGATTGAGGATTGATAATTGAGAATTGAGGATGAGGACAGAGGCTTGAGGATTGAGGTTATAGGAATGAGGATTGAGGATTGAGGATTGAGGATTGAGGATTGAGGATTGAGGATTGAGGATTGAGGATTGAGGATTGGGGATTGAGGATTGAGGATTGAGGACGAGGACTGAGGGTTGAGTATTGATGTTTGAGGTCTGAGGACTGAGGATTAAGGATTGTGAATTGAGGATTGAGGATTGAAGTTTCAGGATTGGGTATTGAGGATTGAAAAATGAGGATTGAGGATTGAGGATTGAGGATTGAGGACTCAAGATTGTATATTGATGGTTGAAGATTGAGGATTGAGGATTGAGTGTTCTGGATTGAGGACGAGGACTGAGGGTATGAGTATTGATGTCTGAGGTATGAGGATTGAGGATTGAGGATTGAGAATTGAGGATTGAGGATTGAGGATTGAAGATTGAGGATTGAGTATTGAGGATTGAAGCTTGAGGATTGAGGATTGGGGATTGGGGATTGACGATGAGGGCAGAGGTTTGAGGATTGAGGTTTGTGGACTGAGGACTGAGGATTGAGAATTGAGGATTGAGGATTGAGGATTGAGGATTGAACATT
This sequence comes from Calliopsis andreniformis, assembly GCF_051401765.1. Lineage (NCBI taxonomy): Eukaryota > Metazoa > Arthropoda > Insecta > Hymenoptera > Andrenidae > Calliopsis > Calliopsis andreniformis. The sequence continues at coordinate 4,007,032 of NW_027480461.1, read as the reverse complement.
GAGGACTGAATGTTGAGGGTTGAGCAATGGGAATTGATGTTTGTGAATAGAGGTTTGAAGATTGCAGATAGAGTATTGAGTATTGAAAACTGTGAATTGAGGATATTCTCTTGACGATTGAGGATTGACAACTGATTGTTGAGGACTGAGGGCCGAAGATTGAGGATTCAGGATTGAAGATTCAGAATTGAGGTTTGAGGACTGAGGATTGAGGATTGAACATTGAGTACTGAGGATTGAAGATTGAGGATTGAGTATTGAGGATTGAGGATTGAGGATTGAGGACTGAAGATTGAGTATTGAGAATTGAAGATTGAGGATTGAGGATTGAGGAATGAGGACTGAGGATAGAGGATGAGGGCTGAGGGTTGAGGATTGAGGTTTGAGGACTGAGGACTGAGGATTGTGGGTTGAGAATTGAGGATTGAGGATTCAGGGTTGTAGGTTAAGGATTGGTTATTGAGGATTGAAGAGTGAGGATTGAGGATTGAGGATTGAGGATTGAAGATTGAGGATTGAGTACTGAGGATTGATGGTTGAGTATTGAGGATTGATGGTTGAGGGTTGTGTGTTGAATATTGAGGATGGAGGATTCAGGATTGAGGATTGAGGATTGAGGATTGAAGATTGAGTATTGCGAATTGAGGATTGAGGATTGGGGATTGAGGATTGAGGTTTGAGGTTTGAGGACTGAGGACTGAGGATTGAGGATTGAGGATTCAGAATTGAAGGTTCAGTATTGAGGATTGAAGATTGAGGATTGAGGATTGAGGATTGAAGATTGAGGATTGAGTACTGAGAATTGATGGTTGAGTATTGAGGATTGATGGTTGAGGGTTGTGTGTTGAATATTGAGGATGGAAGATTGAGGATTGAGGATTGAAGATTGAGTATTGCGAATTGAGGATTGATGGTTGAGTATTGAGGATCGATGGCTGAGGGTTGTGTGTTGAATGTTGAGGATGGAGTATTGAGGATTGAGGATTGGGGATTGAGGATTGAGGATTGAGGTTTGAGGACTGAGGACTGAGGATTGAGGATTGTGGATTCAGAATTGAAGATTCAGTATTGAGGATTGAAGATTGAGAATTGAGGATTGAGGATTGAAGTTTGAGTATTGAGGATTGAGGATTGAGGATTGAGGATTGATAATTGAGAATTGAGGATGAGGACAGAGGCTTGAGGATTGAGGTTATAGGAATGAGGATTGAGGATTGAGGATTGAGGATTGAGGATTGAGGATTGAGGATTGAGGATTGGGGATTGAGGATTGAGGATTGAGGTTTGAGGACTGAGGACTGAGGATTGAGGGTTGAGGATTCAGAATTAAAGATTCAGAATTGAGGATTGAAGATTGAGAATTGAGGATTGTGGATTGAAGATTGAGGATTGAGTACTGAGGATTGATGGTTGAGTATTGAGGATTGATGGTTGAGGGTTGTGTGTTGAATATTGAGGATGGAGGATTCAGGATTGAGGATTGAGGATTGAGGATTGAAGATTGACTATTGCGAATTGAGGATTGAAGGTTGAGTATTGAGGATTGATGGCTGAGGGTTGTGTGTTGAATGCTGAGGATGGAGGATTGAGGATTGAGTATTGAGGATTGGGGATTGAGGATTGAGGATTGAGGTTTGAGGACTGAGGACTGAGGATTGAGGATTGAGGATTCAGAATTGAAGATTCAGTATTGAGGATTGAAGATTGAGAATTGTGGATTGTGGATTGAAGATTGAGGATTGAGTACTGAGGATTGATGGTTGAGTATTGAGGATTGATGGTTGAGGGTTGTGTGTTGAATATTGAGGATGGAGGATTCAGGATTGAGGATTGAGGATTGAGGATTGAAGATTGAGTATTGCGAATTGAGGATTGAAGGTTGAGTATTGAGGATTGATGGCTGAGGGTTGTGTGTTGAATGCTGAGGATGGAGGATTGAGGATTGAGGATTGAGGATTGGGGATTGAGGATTGAGGATTGAGGTTTGAGGACTGAGGACTGAGGATTGAGGATTGAGGATTCAGAATTGAAGATTCAGTATTGAGGATTGAAGATTGAGAATTGAGGATTGTGGATTGAAGATTGAGGATTGAGTACTGAGGATTGATGGTTGAGTATTGAGGATTGATGGTTGAGGGTTGTGTGTTGAATATTGAGGATGGAGGATTCAGGATTGAGGATTGAAGATTGAGGATTGAAGATTGAGTATTGCGAATTGAGGATTGATGGTTGAGTATTGAGGATTGATGGCTGAGGGTTGTGTTGAATGTTGAGGATGGAGGATTGAGGATTGAGGATTGGGGATTGCGGATTGAGGATTGAGGTTTGAGGACTGAGGACTGAGGATTAAAGATTGAGGATTTGGGACTAAGGATTGAAGATTGAGGATCGAGGATTGAGGATTGAGGATTGAGGATTGAGGATTGAGGATTGAAGATTGAGGATTGGGTATTGAGGACTGAACATTGAGGATTGAGGATTGAGGATTGATGAGTGAGGATTGAGGAATGAAAATTGAATATTGATGATTGAAGTTTGAGGATTGAGGATTGAGGGTTCTGGATTGAGGACGAGCACTGAGGGCTGAGTATTGATGTTTGAGGTCTGAGGATTGAGGATTGTGGATTGAGAATTGAGGATTGAGGATTGAGGATTGAAGATTGAGGATTGGGTATTGAGGATTGAAGAATGAGGATTGAGGATTGAGGATTGAGGATTGAGGATTGAAGATTGAGTATTGAGGATTGAAGATTGAGGATTGAAGATTGAGTATTGAGGATTGAGGATTGAGGATTGAGGATTGAGGATTGACGCTTGAGGATTGAGGTTTGAGGATGGAGGATTGAAGAGAGAGGACTGAGTGTTGGGGATTGAGTGTTGAGAATAGATGTTTGAGGATTGAGGTTTGATTATTGAATATTGCGTATTAAGTATTGAACCATGAGAATTCAGGATATTCTATTGAATATTGAGAAAAGAGGATTGATGGTTTGGGTTGGGGATTGAGGGTTGTGGATTGAGGACGAGGACTGAGGGTTGAGTATTGATGTTTGAGGTCTGAGGATTTAGGGTTGATGATTGTGAATTGAGGATTGAGGATTGAGGATTGAAGATTGAGGGTTGAGGATTGAGAATTGAAGATTGAGGATTTGGGACTAAGGATTGAAGATTGAGGATCGAGGATTGAGGATTGAGGATTGAGGATTGAGGATTGAGGATTGAAGATTGAGGATTGGGTATTGAGGATTGAAGAATGAGGATTGAGGATTGAGGATTGAGGATTGAATATTGAAGATTGAGTATTGAGGATTGAAGATTGACGATTGAGGATTGAGGATTGAGTATTGAGGATTGAAGATTGAGGATTGAGGATTGACGATTGAGGGTTGAGGATTGATGGTTGAGTATTGAGGATTGAAGATTGAGGATTGAGGTTTGAGGACTGAGGACTGAGGATTGAGGATTGAGGATTGAGTATTGAGGATTGAGGATTGAGGATTGAAGATTGAGGATTGGGTATTGAGGATTGAAGAATGAGGATTGAGGATTGAGTATTGAGGATTGAGGATTGAGGATTGAGGATTGACGCTTGAGGATTGAGGTTTGGGGATGGAGGATTGAAGATTGAGGGTTGAGGATTGAGGATTGAAGAGAGAGGACTGAGTGTTGGGGATTGAGTGTTGAGAATGGATGTGTGAGGATTGAGGTTTGGTTATTGAATATTGCGGATTGAGTATTGAACCATGAGAATTCAGGATATTCTATTGAATATTGAGAATTGAGGATTGATGGTTTGGGTTGGGGAATGAGGGTTGTGGATTGAGGACGAGGACTGAGGGTTGAGTATTGATGTATGAGGTCTGAGGATTTAGGATTGAGGATTGTGAATTGAGGATTGACGGTTGAGTATTGAGAATTGATGGCTGAGGGTTGTGTGTTGAATGTTGAGGATGGAGGATTGAGGATTGAGGATTGAGAACTGAGGATTGAAGATTGAGTATTGATGATTGAAGATTGAGGACTGAGGATTGAGGTTGAGTATTGAGGACGAGTACTGACGGTTGAGGATTGAGGTTTGAGAATTGAGGATTGTGGATAGGGGAGTGAGGACGGAGGATTGAGGATGGAGCATTGAGGATTGAAGATTGAGGACTGAGGACTGAGGATTGAGGATTGAGGATTCAGAATTGAAGATTCAGTATTGAGGATTGAAGATTGAGAATTGAGGATTGACGCTTGAGGATTGTGGTTTGAGGATGGAGGATTGAAGAGAGAGGACTGAGTGTTGGGGATTGAGTGTTGAGAATGGATGTTTGAGGATTGAGGTTTGATTATTGAATATTGCGGATTGAGTATTGAACCATGAGAATTCAGGATATTCTATTGAATATTGAGAATTGAGGATTGATGGTTTGGGTTGGGGAATGAGGGTTGTGGATTGAGGACGAGGACTGAGGGTTGAGTATTGATGTTTGAGGTCTGAGGATTTAGGATTGAGGATTGTGAATTGAGGATTGAGGATTCAGGATTGAAGATTGAGGATTGAGGATTCAGAATTGAAGATTCAGTATTGAGGATTGAAGATTGAGAATTGAGGATTGAGGATTGAAGTTTGAGTATCGAGGATTGAGGATTGAGGATTGAGGATTGACGCTTGAGGATTGAGGTTTGAGAATGGAGGATTGAAGAGAGAGAACTGAGTGTCGGGGATTGAGTGTTGAGAATAGATGTTTGAGGATTGAGGTTTGAATATTGAATATTGCGGATTGAGTATTGAACCATGAGAATTCAGGATATTCTATTGAATATTGAGAATTGAGGATTGATGGTTTGTCTTGGGGATTGAGGGTTGTAGATTGAGGACGAGGACTGAGGGTTGAGTATTGATGTTTGAGGTCTGAGGATTTAGGATTGAGGATTGTGAATTGAGGATTGAGGATTCAGGATTGAAGATTGAGGATTGGGTATTGAGGATTGAAAAATGAGGATTGAGGATTGAGGATTGAGTATTGAGCATTGAAGATTGAGTATTGAGGATTGAAGATTGAGGGTTGAGGATTGAGGATTGAAGATTGAGGATTTGGGACTAAGGATTGAAGATTGAGGATCGAGGATTGAGGATTGAGGATTGAGGATTGAGGATTGAGGATTGAAGATTGAGGATTGGGTATTGAGGATTGAACATCGAGGATTGAGGATTGAGGATTGATGAGTGAGGATTGAGGATTGAAGATTGAATATTGATGATTGAAGTTTGAGGATTGAGGATTGAGGGTTCTGGATTGAGGACGAGCACTGAGGGCTGAGTATTGATGTTTGAGGTCTGAGGATTGAGTATTGTGGATTGAGAATTGAGGATTGAGGATTGAGGATTGAGGATTGAGGATTGAATATTGAAGATTGAGTATTGAGGATTGAAGATTGACGATTGAGGATTGAGGATTGAGTATTGAGGATTGAAGATTGAGGATTGAGGATTGAGGATTGGGGATTGAGGATTGAGGATTGAGGTTTGAGGACTGAGGACTGAGGATTGAGGATTGAGGATTCAGAATTGAAGATTCAGTATTGAGGATTGAAGATTGAGAATTGAGGATTGTGGATTGAAGATTGAGGATTGAGTACTGAGGATTGATGGTTGAGTATTGAGGATTGATGGTTAAGGGTTGTGTGTTGAATATTGAGGATGGAGGATTCAGGATTGAGCATTGAGGATTGAGGATTGAAGAGTGAGTATTGCGAATTGAGGATTGAAGGTTGAGTATTGAGGATTGATGGCTGAGGGTTGTGTGTTAAATGCTGAGGATGGAGGATTGAGGTTTGAGGATTGGGGATTGAGGATTGAGGATTGAGGTTTGAGGACTGAGGACTGAGGATTGAGGATTGAGGATTGAGGATTGAGGATTGTGGATTGAGGATTGAAGATTAAGGATTGAGGATTGAGGATTGAGGATTGAGGATTGTGGATTGAGGATTGAATATTGACGATTAAGGATTGAGGATTGAGTACTGAGTATTGAAGATTGAGGATTGAGGATTGAGTATTGAGGATTGAAGATTGAGGATTGAGGATTGTGGATTGAAGTTTGAGGATTGAGGATTGAGGGTTCTGGATTGAGGACGAGCACTGAGGGCTGAGTATTGATGTTTGAGGTCTGAGGATTGAGGATTGTGGATTGAGAATTGAGGATTGAGGATTGAGGATTGAAGATTGAGGATTGGGTATTGAGGATTGAAGAATGAGGATTGAGGATTTAGAATTGAGGATTGAGGATTGAGGATTGAGGTTTGAGGACTGAAGATTGTATATTGATGGTTGAAGATTGAGGATTGAGGATTGAGTGTTGTGGATTGAGGACGAGGACTGAGGGTATGGGTATTGATGTCTGAGGTCTGTGGATTGAGGATTGAGGATTGAGAATTGAGGATTGAGGATTCGGGATTGAAGATTGAGGATTGAGTATTGAGGATTGAAGATTGAGGATTGAGGATTGAGGATTGGGTATTGACGATGAGGGCTGAGGTTTGAGGATTGAGGTTTGTGGACTGAGGACTGAGGATTGAGGATTGAGAATTGAGGATTGAGGATTGAGGATTGAAGATTGAGGATTGGGTATTGAGGATTGAAGAATGAGGGTCGAGGATTGAGGATTGAGGATTGAGGAATGAAAATTGAGGGTTGAGTGTTGAGGATTGAGGATTGAATATTGAGTATTGACGATTGAAGGTTGAGGATTGAGGATTGAGGATTGAGCATTGAAGATTGAGGATTGAGGTTTGAGGACTGAGGATTGAGGATTGAGGATTGAGGATTGAGGATTGAGGATTGAGGATTGAGGATTGAGGATTGAAGATTGAGGATTGGGTATTGAGGATTGGACATTGAGGATTGAGGATTGAGGATTGAGGAGTGAGGATTGAGGATTGAAGATTTAATATTGACGATTGAAGTTTGAGGAGTGAGGATTGAGGGTTCTGGATTGAGGACGAGCACTGAGGGCTGAGTATTGATGTTTGAGGTCTGAGGATTGAGGATTGTGGATTGAGAATTGAGGATTGAGGATTGAGGATTGAAGATTGAAGATTGGGTATTGAGGATTGAAGAATGAGGATTGAGGATTGAGGATTGAGGATTGAGGATTGAAGATTGAGTATTGAGGATTGAAGATTGAGGATTGAGGATTGAGTATTGAGGATTGAGGATTGAGGATTGAGGATTGAGGATTGACGCTTGAGGATTGAGGTTTGAGGATAGAGGATTGAAGAGAGGACTGAGTGTTGGATATTGAGTGTTCAGAATAGATGTTTGAGGATTGAGGTTTGATTATTGAATATTGCGGATTGAGTATTGACCCATGAGAATTCAGGATATTCTATTGAATATTGAGAATTGAGGATTGATAGTTTGGGTTGGGGATTGAGGGTTGTGGATTGAGGACGAGCACTGAGGGCTGAGTATTGATGTTTGAGGTCTGAGGATTGAGGATTGTGGATTGAGAATTGAGGATTGAGGATTGAGGATTGAAGATTGAGGATTGGGTATTGAGGATTGATGAATGAGGATTGAGGATTGAGGATTGAGGATTGAGGATTGAAGATTGAGTATTGGGGATCGAAGATTGAGGATTGAGGATTGAGCATTGAGGATTGAGGATTGAGGATTGTGGATTGACGTTTGAGGATTGAGTTTTGAGGATGGAGGAGTGAAGAGAGAGGACTGAGTGTTGGGGATTGAGTGTTGAGAATAGATGTTTGAGGATTGAGGTTTGATTATTGAATATTGCGGATTGAGTATTGACCCATGAGAATTCAGGATATTCTATTGAATATTGAGAATTGAGGATTGATGGTTGAGTATTGAGGATTGATGGTTTGGGTTGGGGATTGAGGGTTGTGGATTGAGGACGAGGAGTGAGGTTTGAGTATTGATGTTTGAGGTCTGAGGATTGAGGATTGAGGATTGTGAATTGAGGATTGAGGATTGAGGATTGATGTTTCAGGATTGGGTATTGTGGATTGAAAAATGAGGATTGAGGATTGAGGATTGAGTATTGAGTATTGAAGTTTGAGTATTGAGGATTGAGGGTTGAGGATTGAGTGTTGAGGGTTGAAGATTGAGTATTGAGGGTTGAAGACTGACGATTGAGGATTGAGGATTGAGGATTGAGGATTGAAAACTGAGGATTGAGGACTGAGGATGAGGGCTGAGGGTTGAGGATTCAGGTTTGAGGACTGAGGACTGAGGATCGAGGATTGAGAATTGAGGATTGAGGATTGTGTATTGAGGATTGAGTATTGGGTATTGAGGATTGAAGAATGAGGATTGAGGATTGAGGATTGAGGATTGAGGATTGAAGATTGAGTATTGAGGATTGAAGACTGACGATTGAGGATTGAGGATTGAGGATTGAGGGTTGAGCATTGAGGACTGAAGATTGAGTATTGAGGATTGAAGATTGAGGATTGTGGATCGAGGGTTGAGGATTGAGGATTGAAGGCTGAGGATGAGGGCTGAGGGTTGAGGATTGAGGTTTGAGGACTGAGGACTGAGGATTGAGGATTGACGCTTGAGGATTGAGGTTTGAGGATGGAGGTTTGACGAGAGGACTGAGTGTTGGGTATTGAGTGTTGAGAATAGATGTTTGAGGATTGAGGTTTGATTATTGAATATTGCGGATTAAGTATTGAACCATGAGAATTCAGGATATTCTATTGAATATTGAGAATTGAGGATTGATGGTTTGGGTTGGGGATTGAGGGTTGTGGATTGAGGACGAGGACTAAGGGTTGAGTATTGATGTTTGAGGTCTGAGGATTTAGGATTGAGGATTGTGAATTGAGGATTGATGGTTGAGTACTGAGAATTGATGGCTGAGGGTTGTGTGTTGAATGTTGAGGATGGAGGATTGAGGATTGAGGATTGAGAACTGAGGATTGAAGATTGAGTATTGATGATTGAAGATTGAGGATTGAGGATTGAGGTTGAGTATTGAGGACGAGTACTGATGGTTGAGGATTGAGGTTTGAGGATTGAGGATTGAGGATAGAGGACTGAGGACTGAGGATTGAGTATGGAGCATTGAGGATTGAAGATTGCGGACAGGGGAATGATAATTGAAGATTGACGATTAAGGATTGAGCATTGGTGATTGACGATCTAGGGTTGGAGATTGATTATTGAGGATTGAAGATTGAGGATTGAGGAATGAGGATTGAGGATTGAAGATTGAGGACTGAGGTTTGAGGACTGAGGATTGAGGATTGAGGATTGAGGATTGAGGATTGAGGATTGATGATTGAGGATTGAGGATTGAAGATTGAGGATTGGGTATCACGGTTTGAACATTGAGGATTGAGGATTGAAGATTGAGGATTGAGGACTGAAGATTGTATATTGATGGTTGAAGATTGAGGATTGAGGATTGAGTGTTGTGGATTGAGGACGAGGACTGAGTGTGTGATTATTGATGTTTGAGGTCTGAGGATTGAGGATTGAGGATTGAGAATTGAGGATTAAAGATTGAGGATTGAAGATTGAAGATTGAGTATTGAGGATTGAAGATTGAGGATTGAGGATTGAGGATTGGGGATTGACGATGAGGGCTGAGGTTTGAGGATTGAGGTTTGTGGACTGAGGACTGAGGATTGAGGATTGAGAATTGAGGATTGAGGATTGAGGATTGAAGATTGAGGATTGGGTATTGAGGATTGAAGAATGGGGATCGAGGATTGAGGATTGAGGATTGAGGAATGAAAATTGAGGGTTGAGTGTTGAGGATTGAGGATTGAAGATTGAGTATTGACGATTGAAGGTTGAGGATTGAGGATTGAGGATTGAGCATTGAAGATTGAGGATTGAGGTTTGAGGACTGAGGATTGAGGATTTAGGATTGAGGATTGAGGATTGAGGATTGAGGATTGAGGATTGAGGATTGAGGATTGATGATTGAGGATTGGGTATTGAGGATTGGACATTGAGGATTGAGGATTGAGGATTGAGGACTGAAGATTGAGGGTTGAGGATTGAGGATTGAAGATTGAGGATTTGGGACTAAGGATTGAAGATTGAGGATCGAGGATTGAGGATTGAGGATTGAGGGTTGACGATTGAGGGTTGATGATTGATGGTTGAGTATTGAGGATTGAAGATTGAGGATTGAGGATTGAGCATTGAGGATTGAGGATTGAAGATTGAGGGTTGAGGATTGAGGATTGAGGATTGAGGATTGAGGATTGAGGTTTGAGGATGGAGGATTGAAGAGAGAGGACTGAGTGTTGGGGATTGAGTGTTGAGAATAGATGTTTGGGGATTGAAGTCTGATTATTGAATATTGTGGATTGAGTGTTGAACCATGAGAATTCAGGATATTCTATTGAATATTAAGAATTGAGGATTGATGGTTGAGTATTGAGGATTGATGGTTTGGGTTGGGGATTGAGGGTTTTGGATTGAGGACGAGGACTGAGGGTTGAGTATTGATGTTTGAGGTCTGAGGATAGAGGATTGCGGATTGTGAATTGAGGATTGAGGATTTAGGTTTGAAGTTTCCGGATTGGGTATTGAGGATTGAAAAATGAGGATTGAGGATTGAGGATTGAGTATTGAGTATTCAAGATTGAGTATTGAGGATTGAGGGTTGAGGATTGAGTGTTGAGTGTTGAAGATTAAGTGTTGAGGGTTGAAGACAGACGATTGAGGATTGAGGATTAAGGATTGAGGATTGAGGATTGAAGACTGAGGATTGAGGATTGAGGATGAGGCCTGAGGGTTGAGGATTGAGGTTTGAGGACTGAGGACAGAGGATCGAGGATTGAGAATTGAGGATTGAGGATTGAGGATTGAAGATTGAGGATTGGGTATTGAGGATTGAAGAATGAGGATTGAGGATTGAGGATTGAGGATTGAGGATTGAGGATTGAGGATTGAGGATTGAAGATTGAGGATTGTGTATTGATGACTGGACATTGAGGATTGAGGATTGAGGATTGAGGATTGAGGATTGAGAATTGAACATTGAGGATTGGGTATTGGGGATTGAAGAATGAGGATTGAGGATTGAGGATTGAGGATTGAATATTGAAGATTGAGGATTGAATATTGAGGATTGAAGATTGAGGATTGAGGACTGAGGATTGAGGGTTGAGGATTGATGGTTGAGTATTAAGGATTGAAGATTGTGGATTGAGGATTGAGGATTGAGGATTGAGGATTGAAGATTGAGGATTGAGGATTGAGGATTGAGGATTGAGGATTGAGGTTTGAGGATGGAGGATTGAAGAGAGAGGACTGAGTGTTGGGGATTGAGTGTTGAGAAAAGATGTTTGAGTATTGAAGGTTGATTATTGAATATTGTGGATTGAGTGTTGAACCATGAGAATTCAGGATATTCTATTGAATATTGAGAATTGAGGATTGATGGTTGAGTATTGAGGATTGATGGTTTGGGTTGGGGATTGAGGGTTGTGGATTGAGGACGAGGACTGAGGGTTGAGTATTGATGTTTGAGGTCTGAGGATTGAGGATTGAGGATTGTGATTTGAGGATTGGGGATTGAGGATTGAAGTTTCAGGATTGGGTATTGGGGATTGAAAAATGAGGATTGAGGATTGAGGATTGAGTATTGAGTATTGAAGATTGAGTATTGAGGATTGAGGATTAAGGATTGAGTGTTGAGGGTTGAAGATTGAGTATTGAGGGCTGAAGACTGACGATTGAGGATTGAGGATTGAGGATTGAGGATTGAGGATTGAAGACTGAGGATTGAGGATTGAGGATGTGGGCTGAGAGTTGAGGATTGAGGTTTGAGGACTGAGGACTGAGGATCGAGGATTGGGAATTGAGGATTGAGGATTGAGGATTGAAGATTGAGGATTGGGTATTGAGGATTGAAGAATGAGGATTGAGGATAGAGGATTGAGGATTGAGGATTGAAGATTGAGTATTGAGGATTGAAGACTGACGATTGAGGATTGAGGATTGAGGATTGAGGATTGAGGATTGAGAATTGATGATTGAGTATTGAAGATTGAAGATTGAGGATTGAGGATTGAGGATTGAGGATTGAGGATTGAAGATTGAGGATTGAGGATTGAGGATTGAGGATTGAGGATTGTGGATTGAGGATTGAATATTGAGGATTGAAGATTGAGGATTGAGGGTTGAGGATTGATGGTTGAGTATTGAGGATTGAAGATTGAGGATTGAGGATTGAGGATTGAGGATTGAGGATTGAGGATTGAGGATTGAAGATTGAGGATTGAGGATTGAGGATTGAGGATTGAGGATTGAGGTTTGAGGATGGAGGATTGAAGAGAGAGGACTGAGTGTTGGGGATTGAGTGTTGAGAATAGATGTTTGAGGATTGAAGTTTGATTATTGAATATTGTGGATTGAGTGTTGAACCATGAGAATTCAGGATATTCTATTGAATATTGAGAATTGAGGATTGATGGTATGGGTTGGGGATTGAGGGTTGTGGATTGAGGACGAGGACTGAGGGTTGAGTATTGATGTTTGAGGTCCGAGGATTTAGGGTTGAGGATTGTGAATTGAGGATTGAGGATTGAGGATTGAAGATTGGGGATTGGGTATTGAGGATTGAAAAATGAGGATTGAGGATTGAGGATTGAGTATTGAGGATTGAAGATTGAGTATTGAGGATTGACGAATGAGGGTTGAGGATTGAGGATTGAAGTTTGAGGATTTGGGACTAAGGATTGAAGATTGACGATCGAGGATTGAGGATTGAGGATTGAGGATTGAGGATTGAGAATTGAAGATTGAGGATAGGGTATTGAGGATTGAAGAATGAGGATTGAGGATTGAGGATTGAGGATTGAATATTGAAGATTGAGTATTGAGGATTGAAGATTGACGATTGAGGATTGGGTATTGAGGATTGAAGATTGAGGATTGAGGATTGAGGATTGAGGGTTGAGGATTGATGGTTGAGTATTGAGGATTGAAGATTGAGGATTGAGGATTGAGGATTGAGGATTGAGGATTGAAGATTGAGGATAGAGGATTGAGGATTGAGGATTGAAGATTGAGTATTGAGGATTGAAGACTGACGATTGAGGATTGAGGATTGAGGATTGAGGATTGAGGATTGAGAATTGATGATTGAGTATTGAAGATTGAAGATTGAGGATTGAGGATTGAGGATTGAGGATTGAGGATTGAAGATTGAGGATTGAGGATTGAGGATTGAGGATTGAGGATTGTGGATTGAGGATTCAATATTGAGGATTGAAGATTGAGGATTGAGGGTTGAAGATTGATGGTTGAGTATTGAGGATTGAAGATTGAGGATTGAGGATTGAGGATTGAGGATTGAGGATTGAAGATTGAGGATTGAGGATTGAGGATTGAGGATTGAGGATTGAGGTTCGAGGATGGAGGATTGAAGAGAGAGGACTGAGTGTTGGGGACTGAGTGTTCAGAATAGATGTTTGAGGATTGAAGTTTGATTATTGAATATTGTGGATTGAGTGTTGAACCATGAGAATTCAGGATATTCTATTGAATATTGAGAATTGAGGATTGATGGTATGGGTTGGGGATTGAGGGTTGTGGATTGAGGACGAGGACTGAGGGTTGAGTATTGATGTTTGAGGTCTGAGGATTTAGGGTTGAGGATTGTGAATTGAGGATTGACGAGTGGGGATTGAAGATTGGGGATTGGGTATTGAGGATTGAAAAATGAGGATTGAGGATTGAGGATTGGGTATCGCGGATTGAACATTGAGGATTGAGTATTGAGTATTGAAGACTGAGTATTGAGGATTGAAGATTGAGGGTTGAGGATTGAGGATTGAAGATTGAGGATTTGGGACCAAGGATTGAAGATTGAGGATCGAGGATTGAGGACTGAGGATTGAGGATTGAGGATTGAGGATCGAGAATTGAGGATTGAGGATTGATGACTGAGTACTGAGGATTGAAGATTGAGGATTGAGGATTGAGGATTGAGGATTGAGAATTGATTATTGAGGATTGAGGATTGAAGATTGAGTCTTGAGGATTGAAGATTGGGGACTCAGGATTGAGGATTGAGGATTGAGGAATGAGGATTGAGGATTGAGGATGAGGGCTGAGGGTTGAGGATTGAGGATTGAAGATTGAGGATTGGGTATCGCGGATTGAACATTGAGGATTGAGTATTGAGGATTGAGGATTGAGTATTGAGGATTGAGGATTGAGGATTGAGGATTGAGAATTGAGGATTGAGGATTGAGGATTGAAGATTGAGGATTGGGTATTGAGGATTGAAGAATGAGGATCGAGGATTGAGGATTGAGGATTGAGGAATGAAAATTGAGGGTTGAGTGTTGAGGATTGAGGATTGAAGATTGAGTATTGACGATTGAAGATTGAGGATTGTGGATTGAGGGTTGAGCATTGAGGATGGAAGGTTGAGGATTGGGGACTGAGTGTTGAGGGTTGAGTGATGAGAATTGATGTTTGTGGATAGAGATTTGAAGATTCCAAACTGAGTATTGCGTATTGAAAACTCTGAACTGGGGATATTCTACTGAGGATTGAGGATTGACAACTGATTGTTGAGGACTGAGTGCTGAAGGTTGAGGATTCAGGATTGAGGATTCAGGATTGTGGTTTGAGGACTGAGGATTGAGGATTGAGGATTGAGGATTGAGGATTGAGGATTGAGGATTGAAGATTGAGGATTGGGTATTGAGGATTGAACATTGAGGATTGAGGATTGAGGATTGAGGATTGAGGATTGAAGATTGAATATTGATGATGGAAGTTTGAGGATTGAGGATTGAGGGTTGTGGATTGAGGACGAGGACTGAGGGCTGAGTATTGATGTTTGAGGTCTGAGGACTGAGGATTGAGGATTGTGAATTGAGGATTGAAGAATGAGGATCGAGGACTGAGGATTGAGGATTGAGGAATGAAAATTGGGTGTTGAGTGTTGAGGATTGAGGATTGAAGATTGAGTATTGACGATTGAAGATTGAGGATTGAAGATTGAGGATTGGGGCTGAGTGTTGTGTGTTGAGTGATGGGAATTGATGTTTGTGGATAGAGATTTGAAGATTGCAAACTGAGTATTGCGTATTGAAAATTCTGAACTGGGGATATTCTACTGAGGATTGAGGATTGACAACTGATTGTTGAGGACTGAGTGCTGAAGGTTGAGGATTCAGGATTGAGGATTCAGGATTGTGGTTTGAGGACTGAGGATTGAGGATTGAGGATTGAGGATTGAGGATTGAGGATTGAGGATTGAAGATTGAGGATTGGGTATTGAGGATTGAACATTGAGGATTGAGGATTGAGGATTGAGGATTGAGGAGTGAGGATTGAGGATTGCAGATTGAATATTGATGATTGAAGTTTGAGGATTGAGGATTGAGGGTTGTGGATTGAGGACGAGCACTGAGGATTGAAGATTGAGGATTGAGGATTGAGGATTGAGGATTGAGGATTGAGAATTGATGATTGAGTATTGAGGATTGAAGATTGAGGATTAAGGATTGAGGATTGAGGATTGAGGATTGAAGATTGAGGATTGGGGATTGAGGATTGAGGATTGTGGATTGAGTATTGAATATTGACGATTAAGGATTGAGGATTGAGTACTGAGGATTGAAGATTGAGGATTGAGGATTGAGGATTGATTATTGAGGGTTGAGGATTGAAGGTTGAGTCTTGAGGATTGAAGATTGAGGACTCAGGATTCAGGATTGAGGACTGATGTTTGATGATTGAGGATTGAAGATTGATGGTTGATGATTGAGGATTGAGTATTGAGGATTGAGGCTTGAGGATTGAGGACTGAGGATTGAAGATTGAGGATTGAGGATTGAGGATTGAGGATTGAGAATTGATGATTGAGTGTTGAGGATTGAAGATTGAGGATTGAGGATGAAGGATTGAGGAATGAGGATTGAGGATTGAGGATGAGGGCTGAGGGTTGAGGATTGAGGATTGAAGATTGAGGATTGGGTATCGCGGATTGAACATTGAGGATTGAGTATTGAGGATTGAGGATTGAGGATTGAGGATTGAGAATTGAGGATTGAGGATTGAGGATTGAAGATTGAGGATTGGGTATTGAGGATTGAAGAATGAGGATCGAGGATTGAGGACTGAGGATTGAGGAATGAAAATTGAGGGTTGAGTGTTGAGGATTGAGGATTGAAGGTTGAGTATTGACGATTGAAGATTGAGGATTGTGGATTGAGGGTTGAGCATTGAGGATTGAAGATTGAGGATTGGGGACTGAGTGTTGAGGGTTGAGTGATGAGAATTGATGTTCGTGGATAGAGATTTGAAGATTCCAAACTGAGTATTGCGTATTGAAAACTCTGAACTGATAATATTCTATTGAGGATTGAGGATTGACAACTGATTGTTGAGGACTGAGTGCTGAAGATTGAGGATTCAGGATTGAGGATTCAGGATTGTGGTTTGAGGACTGAGGATTGAGGATTGAGGATTGAGGATTGAGGATTGAGGATTGAGGATTGAAGATTGAGGATTAGGTATTGAGGATTGGACATTGAGGATTGAGGATTGAGGATTGAGGAGTGAGGATTGACGATTGAGGATTGAAGATTGAGGATTGGGTATTGAGGATTGAAGAATGAGGATCGAGGATTGAGGATTGAGGATTGAGGAATGAAAATTGGGTGTTGAGTGTTGAGGATTGAGGATTGAAGATTGAGTATTGACGATTGAAGATTGAGGATTGAAGATTGAGGATTGGGGACTGAGTGTTGTGTGTTGAGTGATGGGAATTGATGTTTGTGGATAGAGATTTGAAGATTGCAAACTGAGTATTGCGTATTGAAAATTCTGAACTGGGGATATTCTACTGAGGATTGAGGATTGACAACTGATTGTTGAGGACTGAGTGCTGAAGGTTGAGGATTCAGGATTGAGGATTCAGGATTGTGGTTTGAGGACTGAGGATTGAGGATTGAGGATTGAGGATTGAGGATTGAGGATTGAGGATTGAAGATTGAGGATTGGGTATTGAGGATTGAACATTGAGGATTGAGGATTGAGGATTGAGGATTGAGGATTGAGGATTGAAGATTGAATATTGATGATGGAAGTTTGAGGATTGAGGATTGAGGGTTGTGGATTGAGGACGAGGACTGAGGGCTGAGTATTGATGTTTGAGGTCTGAGGACTGAGGATTGAGGATTGTGAATTGAGGATTGAGGATTGAGGATTGAAGATTGAGGATTGGGTATTGAGGATTGAAAAATGAGGATTGAGGATTGAGGATTGAGTATGGAGCATTGAAGATTGAGTATTGAGGGTTGAAGATTGAGGGTTGAGGATTGAGGATAGATGATTGAGGATTTGGGACTAAGGATTGAAGAGTGAGGATCGAGGATTGAGGATTGAGGATTGAGGACTGAGGACTGAGGATTGAAGATTGAGGATTGGGTATTGAGGATTGAACATTGAGGATTGAGGATTGAGGATTGAGGATTGAGGAGTGAGGATTGAGGATTGAAGATTGAATATTGATGATTGAAGTTTGAGGATTGAGGATTGAGGGTTGTGGATTGAGGACGAGCACTGAGGGCTGAGTATTGATGTTTGAGTTCTGAGGATTGAGGATTGTGGATTGAGAATTGAGGATTGAGGATTGAGGATTGAAGATTGAGGATTGGGTATTGAGGATTGATGAATGAGGATTGAGGATTGAGGATTGAGGATTGAGGATTGAAGATTGAGTATTGGGGATCGAAGATTGAGAATTGAGGATTGAGTATTGAGGGTTGAGGATTGAGGATTGAGGATTGTGGATTGACGTTTGAGGATTGAGTTTTGAGGATAGAGGATTGAAGAGAGAGGACTGAGTGTTGGGGATTGAGTGTTGAGAATAGATGTTTGAGGATTGAGGTTTGATTATTGAATATTGCGGATTGAGTAT
Source organism: Calliopsis andreniformis (assembly GCF_051401765.1). Taxonomy (NCBI): domain Eukaryota; kingdom Metazoa; phylum Arthropoda; class Insecta; order Hymenoptera; family Andrenidae; genus Calliopsis; species Calliopsis andreniformis. Next base: position 3,989,108 of record NW_027480461.1, on the reverse strand, counting down.
TGACCCATGAGAATTCAGGATATTCTACTGAATATTGAGAATTGAGGATTGATGGTTGAGTATTGAGGATTGATGGTTTGGGTTGGGGATTGAGGGTTGTGGATTGAGGACGAGGAGTGAGGGTTGAGTATTGATGTTTGAGGTCTGAGGATTGAGGATTGAGGATTGTGAATTGAGGATTGAGGATTGAGGACTGATGTTTCAGGATTGGGTATTGAGGATTGAAAAATGAGGATTGAGGATTGAGGATTGAGTATTGAGTATTGAAGGTTGAGTATTGAGGATTGAGGGTTGAGGATTGAGTGTTGAGGGTTGAAGATTGAGTATTGAGGGTTGAAGACTGACGATTGAGGATTGAGGATTGAGGATTGAGGATTGAAAACTGAGGATTGAGGATTGAGGATGAGGGCTGAGGGTTGAGGATTCAGGTTTGAGGACTGAGGACTGAGGATCGAGGATTGAGAATTGAGGATTGAGGATTGTGTATTGAGGATTGAGTATTGAGTATTGGGGATTGAAGAATGAGGATTGAGGATTGAGGATTGAGGATTGAGGATTGAAGATTGAGTATTGAGGATTGAAGACTGACGATTGAGGATTGAGGATTGAGGATTGAGGATTGAGGATTGAGGACTGAAGATTGAGTATTGAGGATTGAAGAATGAGGATTGTGGATCGAGGGTTGAGGATTGAGGATTGAAGGTTGAGGATGAGGGCTGAGGGCTGAGGATTGAGGTTTGAGGACTGAGGACTGAGGATTGAGGATTGACGCTTGAGGATTGAGGTTTGAGGATGGAGGATTGAAGAGAGGACTGAGTGTTGGGTATTGAGTGTTGAGAATAGATGTTTGAGGATTGAGGTTTGATTATTGAATATTGCGGATTAAGTATTGAACCATGAGAATTCAGGATATTCTATTGAATATTGAGAATTGAGGATTGATGGTTTGGGTTGGGGATTGAGGGTTGTGGATTGAGGACGAGGACTAAGGGTTGAGTATTGATGTTTGAGGTCTGAGGATTTAGGATTGAGGATTGTGAATTGAGGATTGATGGTTGAGTACTGAGAATTGATGGCTGAGGGTTGTGTGTTGAATGTTGAGGATGGAGGATTGAGGATTGAGGATTGAGAACTGAGGATTGAAGATTGAGTATTGATGATTGAAGATTGAGGATTGAGGATTGAGGTTGAGTATTGAGGACGAGTACTGATGGTTGAGGATTGAGGTTTGAGGATTGAGGATTGAGGATAGAGGACTGAGGACTGAGGATTGAGTATGGAGCATTGAGGATTGAAGATTGAGGACTGGGGAATGATAATTGAAGATTGACGATTAAGGATTGAGCATTGGTGATTGACGATCTAGGGTTGGAGATTGATTATTGAGGATTGAAGATTGAGGATTGAGGAATGAGGATTGAGGATTGAAGATTGAGGACTGAGGTTTGAGGACTGAGGATTGAGGATTGAGGATTGAGGATTGAGGATTGAGGATTGATGATTGAGGATTGAGGATTGAAGATTGAGGATTGGGTATCGCGGTTTGAACATTGAGGATTGAGGATTGAGGATTGAGGATTGAGGACTGAAGATTGTATATTGATGGTTGAAGATTGAGGATTGAGGATTGAGTGTTGTGGATTGAGGACGAGGACTGAGTGTGTGATTATTGACGTTTGAGGTCTGATGATTGAGGATTGAGGATTGAGAATTGAGGATTGAAGATTGAGGATTGAAGATTGAGAATTGAGTATTGAGGATTGAAGATTGAGGATTGAGGATTGAGGATTGGGGATTGACGATGAGGGCTGAGGTTTGAGGATTGAGGTTTGTGGACTGAGGACTGAGGATTGAGGATTGAGAATTGAGGATTGAGGATTGAGGATTGAAGATTGAGGATTGGGTATTGAGGATTGAAGAATGAGGATCGAGGATTGAGGATTGAGGATTGAGGAATGAAAATTGAGGGTTGAGTGTTGAGGATTGAGGATTGAAGATTGAGTATTGACGATTGAAGATTGAGGATTGAGGATTGAGGATTGAGCATTGAAGATTGAGGATTGAGGTTTGAGGACTGAGGATTGAGGATTTAGGATTGAGGATTGAGGATTGAGGATTGAGGATTGAGGATTGAGGATTGAAGATTGAGGATTGGGTATTGAGGATTGGACATTGAGGATTGAGGATTGAGGATTGAGGACTGAAGATTGAGGGTTGAGGATTGAGGATTGAAGATTGAGGATTTGGGACTAAGGATTGAAGATTGAGGATCGAGGATTGTGGATTGAGGATTGAGGATTGAGGATTGAGGATTGACGATTGAGGGTTGATGATTGATGGTTGAGTATTGAGGATTGAAGATTGAGGATTGAGGATTGAGCATTGAGGACTGAGGATTGAAGATTGAGGATTGAGGATTGAGGATTGAGGAATGAGGATTGAGGTTTGAGGATGGAGGATTGAAGAGAGAGGACTGAGTGTTGGGGATTGAGTGTTGAGAATAGATGTTTGAGGATTGAAGTTTGATTATTGAATATTGTGGATTGAGTGTTGAACCATGAGAATTCAGGATATTCTATTGAATATTAAGAATTGAGGATTGATGGTTGAGTATTGAGGATTGATGGTTTGGGTTGGGGATTGAGGGTTTTGGATTGAGGACGAGGACTGAGGGTTGAGTATTGATGTTTGAGGTCTGAGGATTGAGGATTGAGGATTGTGATTTGAGGATTGGGGATTGAGGATTGAAGTTTCAGGATTGGGTATTGAGGATTGAAAAATGAGGATTGATGATTGAGGATTGAGTATTGAGTATTGAAGATTGAGGATTGAGGATTGAGGATTGAGGATTGAGTGTTGAGGGTTGAAGATTGAGTATTGAGGCTTGAAGACTGACGATTGAGGATTGAGGATTGAGGATTGAGGATTGAGGATTGAAGACTGAGGATTGAGGATTGAGGATGAGGGCTGATAGTTGAGGATTGAGGCTTGAGGACTGAGAACTGAGGATCGAGGATTGAGAATTGAGGATTGAGGATTGAGGATTGAAGATTGAGGATTGGGTATTGAGGATTGAAGAATGAGGATTGAGGATAGAGGATTGAGGATTGAGGATTGAAGATTGAGTATTGAGGATTAAAGACTGACGATTGAGGATTGAGGATTGAGGATTGAGGATTGAGGATTGAGAATTGAAGATTGAGTATTGAGGATTGAAGATTGAGGATTGAGGTTTGAGGACTGAGGATTGATGATTGAGGATTGAGGATTGAGGATTGAGGATTGATGATTGAGGATTGAGGATTGAAGATTGAGGATTGGGTATCGCGGATTGAACATTGTGGATTGAGGATTGAGGATTGAGGATTGAGGATTGAGGACTGAAGATTGTATATTGATGGTTGAAGATTGAGGATTGAGGATTGAGTGTTGTGGATTGAGGACGAGGACTGAGGGTATGAGTATTGATGTCTGAGGTCTGAAGATTGAGGATTGAGTATTGAGTATTGAAGACTGAGTATTGCGGATTGAAGATTGAGGGTTGAGGATTGAGGATTGAAGATTGAGGATTTGGGACCAAGGATTGAAGATTGAGGATCGAGGATTGAGGATTGAGGATTGAGGATTGAGGATTGAGGATCGAGAATTGAGGATTGAGGATTGATGACTGAGTACTGAGGATTGAAGATTGAGGATTGAGGATTGAGGATTGAGGATTGAGAATTGATGATTGAGTATTGAGGATTGAAGATTGAGGATTGAGGATTGAGGATTGAGGATTGAGGATTGAAGATTGAGGATTGAGGATTGAGGATTGAGGATTGAGGATTGTGGATTGAGGATTGAATATTGACGATTAAGGATTGAGGATTGAGTACTGAGGATTGAAGATTGAGGATTGAGGATTGAGGATTGATTATTGAGGATTGAGGATTGAAGATTGAGTCTTGAGGATTCAAGATTGAGGACTCAGGATTGAGGATTGAGGATTGAGGAATGAGGATTGAGGATTGAGGATGAGGGCTGAGGGTTGAGGATTGAGGATTGAAGATTGAGGATTGGGTATCGCGGATTGAACATTGAGGATTGAGTATTGAGGATTGAGGATTGAGGATTGAGGATTGAGAATTGATGATTGTGTATTGAGGATTGAAGATTGAGGATTGAGGATTGAGGATTGAGGATTGAGGATTGAGGATTGAGGATTGAGGATTGTGGATTGAGGATTGAATATTGACGATTAAGGATTGAGGATTGAGTACTGAGGATTGAAGATTGAGGATTGAGGATTGAGGATTGATTACTGAGGGTTGAGGATTGAAGATTGAGTCTTGAGGATTGAAGATTGAGGACTCAGGATTCAGGATTGAGGACTGATGTTTGATGATTGAGGATTGAAGATTGAGGGTTGATGATTGAGGATTGAGTATTGAGGATTGAGGCTTGAGGATTGAGGACTGAGGATTGATGATTGAAGATTGAGGATTGAAGATTGAGGATTGGGTATCGCGGATTGAACATTGAGGATTGAGGATTGAGGATTGAGGATTGAGGATTGAGGACTGAAGATTGTATATTGACGGTTGAATATTGAGGATTGAGGATTGAGTGTTGTGGATTGAGGACGAGGACTGAGGGTATGAGTATTGAGGTCTGAGGTCTGAGGATTGAGGATTGAGGATTGAGAATTGAGGATTGAGGATTGAGGATTGGGGATTGACGATGAGGGCTGAGGGTTGAAGATTGAGGTTTGTGGACTGAGGACTGACGATTGAGGATTGAGAATTGAGGATTGAGGATTGAGGATTGAAGATTGAGGATTGGGTATTGAGGATTGAAGAATGAGGATCGAGGATTGAGGATTGAGGATTGAGGAATGAAAATTGAGGGTTGAGTGTTGAGGATTGAGGATTGAAGATTGAGTATTGACGATTGAAGATTGAGGATTGAGGATTGAGGATTGAGCATTGAGGATTGAAGATTGAGGATTGGGGACTGAGTGTTGAGGGTTGAGTGATGAGAATTGATGTTTGTGGATAGAGATTTGATGATTCCAAACTGAGTATTGCGTATTGAAAACTCTGAACTGATAATATTCTATTGAGGATTGAGGATTGACAACTGATTGTTGAGGACTGAGTGCTGTAGATTGAGGATTCAGGATTGAGGATTCAGGATTGTGGTTTGAGGACTGAGGATTGAGGATTGAGGAGTGAGGATTGAGGATTGAAGATTGAATATTGATGATTGAAGTTTGAGGATTGAGGATTGAGGGTTGTGGATTGAGGACGAGCACTGAGGATTGAAGATTGAGGATTGAGGATTGAGGATTGAGGATTGAGAATTGATGATTGAGTATTGAGGATTGAAGATTGAGGATTAAGGATTGAGGATTGAGGATTGAGGATTGAAGATTGAGGATTGGGGATTGAGGATTGAGGATTGTGGATTGAGTATTGAATATTGACGATTAAGGATTGAGGATTGAGTACTGAGGATTGAAGATTGAGGATTGAGGATTGAGGATTGGTTATTGAGGGTTGAGGATTGAAGGTTGAGTCTTGAGGATTGAAGATTGAGGACTCAGGATTCAGGATTGAGGACTGATGTTTGATGATTGAGGATTGAAGATTGATGGTTGATGATTGAGGATTGAGTATTGAGGATTGAGGCTTGAGGATTGAGGACTGAGGATTGATGATTGAGGATTGAGGATTGAAGATTGAGGATTGGGTATCGCGGATTGAACATTGAGGATTGAGGATTGAGGATTGAGGATTGAAGATTGAGGACTCAGGATTCAGGTTTGAGGACTGATGTTTGATGATTGAGGATTGAAGATTGAGGGTTGATGATTGAGGATTGAGTATTGAGGATTGAGGCTTGAGGATTGAGGACTGAGGATTGAAGATTGAGGATTGAGGATTGAGGATTGAGGATTGAGAATTGATGATTGAGTGTTGAGGATTGAAGATTGAGGATTGAGGATGAAGGATTGAGGAATGAGGATTGAGGATTGAGGATGAGGGCTGAGGGTTGAGGATTGAGGATTGAAGATTGAGGATTGGGTATCGCGGATTGAACATTGAGGATTGAGTATTGAGGATTGAGGATTGAGGATTGAGGATTGAGAATTGAGGATTGAGGATTGAGGATTGAAGATTGAGGATTGGGTATTGAGGATTGAAGAATGAGGATCGAGGATTGAGGATTGAGGATTGAGGAATGAAAATTGAGGGTTGAGTGTTGAGGATTGAGGATTGAAGGTTGAGTATTGACGATTGAAGATTGAGGATTGTGGATTGAGGGTTGAGCATTGAGGATTGAAGATTGAGGATTGGGGACTGAGTGTTGAGGGTTGAGTGATGAGAATTGATGTTCGTGGATAGAGATTTGAAGATTCCAAACTGAGTATTGCGTATTGAAAACTCTGAACTGATAATATTCTATTGAGGATTGAGGATTGACAACTGATTGTTGAGGACTGAGTGCTGAAGATTGAGGATTCAGGATTGAGGATTCAGGATTGTGGTTTGAGGACTGAGGATTGAGGATTGAGGATTGAGGATTGAGGATTGAGGATTGAGGATTGAAGATTGAGGATTAGGTATTGAGGATTGGACATTGAGGATTGAGGATTGAGGATTGAGGAGTGAGGATTGACGATTGAGGATTGAAGATTGAGGATTGGGTATTGAGGATTGAAGAATGAGGATCGAGGATTGAGGATTGAGGATTGAGGAATGAAAATTGGGTGTTGAGTGTTGAGGATTGAGGATTGAAGATTGAGTATTGACGATTGAAGATTGAGGATTGAAGATTGAGGATTGGGGACTGAGTGTTGTGTGTTGAGTGATGGGAATTGATGTTTGTGGATAGAGATTTGAAGATTGCAAACTGAGTATTGCGTATTGAAAATTCTGAACTGGGGATATTCTACTGAGGATTGAGGATTGACAACTGATTGTTGAGGACTGAGTGCTGAAGGTTGAGGATTCAGGATTGAGGATTCAGGATTGTGGTTTGAGGACTGAGGATTGAGGATTGAGGATTGAGGATTGAGGATTGAGGATTGAGGATTGAAGATTGAGGATTGGGTATTGAGGATTGAACATTGAGGATTGAGGATTGAGGATTGAGGATTGAGGATTGAGGATTGAAGATTGAATATTGATGATGGAAGTTTGAGGATTGAGGATTGAGGGTTGTGGATTGAGGACGAGGACTGAGGGCTGAGTATTGATGTTTGAGGTCTGAGGACTGAGGATTGAGGATTGTGAATTGAGGATTGAGGATTGAGGATTGAAGATTGAGGATTGGGTATTGAGGATTGAAAAATGAGGATTGAGGATTGAGGATTGAGTATGGAGCATTGAAGATTGAGTATTGAGGGTTGAAGATTGAGGGTTGAGGATTGAGGATAGATGATTGAGGATTTGGGACTAAGGATTGAAGAGTGAGGATCGAGGATTGAGGATTGAGGATTGAGGACTGAGGACTGAGGATTGAAGATTGAGGATTGGGTATTGAGGATTGAACATTGAGGATTGAGGATTGAGGATTGAGGATTGAGGAGTGAGGATTGAGGATTGAAGATTGAATATTGATGATTGAAGTTTGAGGATTGAGGATTGAGGGTTGTGGATTGAGGACGAGCACTGAGGGCTGAGTATTGATGTTTGAGTTCTGAGGATTGAGGATTGTGGATTGAGAATTGAGGATTGAGGATTGAGGATTGAAGATTGAGGATTGGGTATTGAGGATTGATGAATGAGGATTGAGGATTGAGGATTGAGGATTGAGGATTGAAGATTGAGTATTGGGGATCGAAGATTGAGAATTGAGGATTGAGTATTGAGGGTTGAGGATTGAGGATTGAGGATTGTGGATTGACGTTTGAGGATTGAGTTTTGAGGATAGAGGATTGAAGAGAGAGGACTGAGTGTTGGGGATTGAGTGTTGAGAATAGATGTTTGAGGATTGAGGTTTGATTATTGAATATTGCGGATTGAGTATTGACCCATGAGAATTCAGGATATTCTACTGAATATTGAGAATTGAGGATTGATGGTTGAGTATTGAGGATTGATGGTTTGGGTTGGGGATTGAGGGTTGTGGATTGAGGACGAGGAGTGAGGGTTGAGTATTGATGTTTGAGGTCTGAGGATTGAGGATTGAGGATTGTGAATTGAGGATTGAGGATTGAGGACTGATGTTTCAGGATTGGGTATTGAGGATTGAAAAATGAGGATTGAGGATTGAGGATTGAGTATTGAGTATTGAAGGTTGAGTATTGAGGATTGAGGGTTGAGGATTGAGTGTTGAGGGTTGAAGATTGAGTATTGAGGGTTGAAGACTGACGATTGAGGATTGAGGATTGAGGATTGAGGATTGAAAACTGAGGATTGAGGATTGAGGATGAGGGCTGAGGGTTGAGGATTCAGGTTTGAGGACTGAGGACTGAGGATCGAGGATTGAGAATTGAGGATTGAGGATTGTGTATTGAGGATTGAGTATTGAGTATTGGGGATTGAAGAATGAGGATTGAGGATTGAGGATTGAGGATTGAGGATTGAAGATTGAGTATTGAGGATTGAAGACTGACGATTGAGGATTGAGGATTGAGGATTGAGGATTGAGGATTGAGGACTGAAGATTGAGTATTGAGGATTGAAGAATGAGGATTGTGGATCGAGGGTTGAGGATTGAGGATTGAAGGTTGAGGATGAGGGCTGAGGGCTGAGGATTGAGGTTTGAGGACTGAGGACTGAGGATTGAGGATTGACGCTTGAGGATTGAGGTTTGAGGATGGAGGATTGAAGAGAGGACTGAGTGTTGGGTATTGAGTGTTGAGAATAGATGTTTGAGGATTGAGGTTTGATTATTGAATATTGCGGATTAAGTATTGAACCATGAGAATTCAGGATATTCTATTGAATATTGAGAATTGAGGATTGATGGTTTGGGTTGGGGATTGAGGGTTGTGGATTGAGGACGAGGACTAAGGGTTGAGTATTGATGTTTGAGGTCTGAGGATTTAGGATTGAGGATTGTGAATTGAGGATTGATGGTTGAGTACTGAGAATTGATGGCTGAGGGTTGTGTGTTGAATGTTGAGGATGGAGGATTGAGGATTGAGGATTGAGAACTGAGGATTGAAGATTGAGTATTGATGATTGAAGATTGAGGATTGAGGATTGAGGTTGAGTATTGAGGACGAGTACTGATGGTTGAGGATTGAGGTTTGAGGATTGAGGATTGAGGATAGAGGACTGAGGACTGAGGATTGAGTATGGAGCATTGAGGATTGAAGATTGAGGACTGGGGAATGATAATTGAAGATTGACGATTAAGGATTGAGCATTGGTGATTGACGATCTAGGGTTGGAGATTGATTATTGAGGATTGAAGATTGAGGATTGAGGAATGAGGATTGAGGATTGAAGATTGAGGACTGAGGTTTGAGGACTGAGGATTGAGGATTGAGGATTGAGGATTGAGGATTGAGGATTGATGATTGAGGATTGAGGATTGAAGATTGAGGATTGGGTATCGCGGTTTGAACATTGAGGATTGAGGATTGAGGATTGAGGATTGAGGACTGAAGATTGTATATTGATGGTTGAAGATTGAGGATTGAGGATTGAGTGTTGTGGATTGAGGACGAGGACTGAGTGTGTGATTATTGACGTTTGAGGTCTGATGATTGAGGATTGAGGATTGAGAATTGAGGATTGAAGATTGAGGATTGAAGATTGAGAATTGAGTATTGAGGATTGAAGATTGAGGATTGAGGATTGAGGATTGGGGATTGACGATGAGGGCTGAGGTTTGAGGATTGAGGTTTGTGGACTGAGGACTGAGGATTGAGGATTGAGAATTGAGGATTGAGGATTGAGGATTGAAGATTGAGGATTGGGTATTGAGGATTGAAGAATGAGGATCGAGGATTGAGGATTGAGGATTGAGGAATGAAAATTGAGGGTTGAGTGTTGAGGATTGAGGATTGAAGATTGAGTATTGACGATTGAAGATTGAGGATTGAGGATTGAGGATTGAGCATTGAAGATTGAGGATTGAGGTTTGAGGACTGAGGATTGAGGATTTAGGATTGAGGATTGAGGATTGAGGATTGAGGATTGAGGATTGAGGATTGAAGATTGAGGATTGGGTATTGAGGATTGGACATTGAGGATTGAGGATTGAGGATTGAGGACTGAAGATTGAGGGTTGAGGATTGAGGATTGAAGATTGAGGATTTGGGACTAAGGATTGAAGATTGAGGATCGAGGATTGTGGATTGAGGATTGAGGATTGAGGATTGAGGATTGACGATTGAGGGTTGATGATTGATGGTTGAGTATTGAGGATTGAAGATTGAGGATTGAGGATTGAGCATTGAGGACTGAGGATTGAAGATTGAGGATTGAGGATTGAGGATTGAGGAATGAGGATTGAGGTTTGAGGATGGAGGATTGAAGAGAGAGGACTGAGTGTTGGGGATTGAGTGTTGAGAATAGATGTTTGAGGATTGAAGTTTGATTATTGAATATTGTGGATTGAGTGTTGAACCATGAGAATTCAGGATATTCTATTGAATATTAAGAATTGAGGATTGATGGTTGAGTATTGAGGATTGATGGTTTGGGTTGGGGATTGAGGGTTTTGGATTGAGGACGAGGACTGAGGGTTGAGTATTGATGTTTGAGGTCTGAGGATTGAGGATTGAGGATTGTGATTTGAGGATTGGGGATTGAGGATTGAAGTTTCAGGATTGGGTATTGAGGATTGAAAAATGAGGATTGATGATTGAGGATTGAGTATTGAGTATTGAAGATTGAGTATTGAGGATTGAGGATTGAGGATTGAGTGTTGAGGGTTGAAGATTGAGTATTGAGGCTTGAAGACTGACGATTGAGGATTGAGGATTGAGGATTGAGGATTGAGGATTGAAGACTGAGGATTGAGGATTGAGGATGAGGGCTGATAGTTGAGGATTGAGGCTTGAGGACTGAGAACTGAGGATCGAGGATTGAGAATTGAGGATTGAGGATTGAGGATTGAAGATTGAGGATTGGGTATTGAGGATTGAAGAATGAGGATTGAGGATAGAGGATTGAGGATTGAGGATTGAAGATTGAGTATTGAGGATTAAAGACTGACGATTGAGGATTGAGGATTGAGGATTGAGGATTGAGGATTGAGAATTGAAGATTGAGTATTGAGGATTGAAGATTGAGGATTGAGGTTTGAGGACTGAGGATTGATGATTGAGGATTGAGGATTGAGGATTGAGGATTGATGATTGAGGATTGAGGATTGAAGATTGAGGATTGGGTATCGCGGATTGAACATTGAGGATTGAGGATTGAGGATTGAGGATTGAGGATTGAGGACTGAAGATTGTATATTGATGGTTGAAGATTGAGGATTGAGGATTGAGTGTTGTGGATTGAGGACGAGGACTGAGGGTATGAGTATTGATGTCTGAGGTCTGAAGATTGAGGATTGAGTATTGAGTATTGAAGACTGAGTATTGCGGATTGAAGATTGAGGGTTGAGGATTGAGGATTGAAGATTGAGGATTTGGGACCAAGGATTGAAGATTGAGGATCGAGGATTGAGGATTGAGGATTGAGGATTGAGGATTGAGGATCGAGAATTGAGGATTGAGGATTGATGACTGAGTACTGAGGATTGAAGATTGAGGATTGAGGATTGAGGATTGAGGATTGAGAATTGATGATTGAGTATTGAGGATTGAAGATTGAGGATTGAGGATTGAGGATTGAGGATTGAGGATTGAAGATTGAGGATTGAGGATTGAGGATTGAGGATTGAGGATTGTGGATTGAGGATTGAATATTGACGATTAAGGATTGAGGATTGAGTACTGAGGATTGAAGATTGAGGATTGAGGATTGAGGATTGATTATTGAGGATTGAGGATTGAAGATTGAGTCTTGAGGATTCAAGATTGAGGACTCAGGATTGAGGATTGAGGATTGAGGAATGAGGATTGAGGATTGAGGATGAGGGCTGAGGGTTGAGGATTGAGGATTGAAGATTGAGGATTGGGTATCGCGGATTGAACATTGAGGATTGAGTATTGAGGATTGAGGATTGAGGATTGAGGATTGAGAATTGATGATTGTGTATTGAGGATTGAAGATTGAGGATTGAGGATTGAGGATTGAGGATTGAGGATTGAGGATTGAGGATTGAGGATTGTGGATTGAGGATTGAATATTGACGATTAAGGATTGAGGATTGAGTACTGAGGATTGAAGATTGAGGATTGAGGATTGAGGATTGATTACTGAGGGTTGAGGATTGAAGATTGAGGACTCAGGATTCAGGATTGAGGACTGATGTTTGATGATTGAGGATTGAAGATTGAGGGTTGATGATTGAGGATTGAGTATTGAGGATTGAGGCTTGAGGATTGAGGACTGAGGATTGATGATTGAGGATAGAGGATTGAAGATTGAGGATTGGGTATCGCGGATTGAACATTGAGGATTGAGGATTGAGGATTGAGGATTGAGGATTGAGGACTGAAGATTGTATATTGACGGTTGAATATTGAGGATTGAGGATTGAGTGTTGTGGATTGAGGACGAGGACTGAGGGTATGAGTATTGAGGTCTGAGGTCTGAGGATTGAGGATTGAGGATTGAGAATTGAGGATTGAGGATTGAGGATTGGGGATTGACGATGAGGGCTGAGGGTTGAAGATTGAGGTTTGTGGACTGAGGACTGACGATTGAGGATTGAGAATTGAGGATTGAGGATTGAGGATTGAAGATTGAGGATTGGGTATTGAGGATTGAAGAATGAGGATCGAGGATTGAGGATTGAGGATTGAGGAATGAAAATTGAGGGTTGAGTGTTGAGGATTGAGGATTGAAGATTGAGTATTGACGATTGAAGATTGAGGATTGAGGATTGAGGATTGAGCATTGAGGATTGAAGATTGAGGATTGGGGACTGAGTGTTGAGGGTTGAGTGATGAGAATTGATGTTTGTGGATAGAGATTTGATGATTCCAAACTGAGTATTGCGTATTGAAAACTCTGAACTGATAATATTCTATTGAGGATTGAGGATTGACAACTGATTGTTGAGGACTGAGTGCTGTAGATTGAGGATTCAGGATTGAGGATTCAGGATTGTGGTTTGAGGACTGAGGATTGAGGATTGAGGATTGAGGATTGAGGATTGAGGATTGAGGATTGAAGATTGAGGATTGGGTATTGAGAATTGGACATTGAGGATTGAGGATTGAGGATTGAGGAGTGAGGATTGAGGATTGAAGATTGAATATTGATGATTGAAGCTTGTGGATTGAGAATTGAGGGTTCTGGATTGAGGACGAGCACTGAGGGCTGAGTATTGATGTTTGAGGTCTGAGGATTGAGGATTGTGGATTGAGAATTGAGGATTGGGGATTGAGGATTCAAGATTGAGGATTGGGTATTGAGGATTGAAGAATGAGGATTGAGGATTGAGGATTCAGGATTGAAGATTGAGTATTGGGGATTGAAGATTGAGGATTGAGGATTGAGTATTGAGGATTGAGGATTGAGGATTGAGGATTGAGGTTTGACGTTTGAGGATTGAGATTTGAGGATGGAGGATTGAAGAGAGAGGACTGAGTGTTGGGGATTGAGTGTTGAGAGTAGATGTTTGAGGATTGAGGTTTGATTATTGAATATTGCGGATTGAGTATTGAACCATGAGAATTCAGGATATTCTATTGAATATTGAGAATTGAGGATTGATGGTATGGGTTGGTGATTGAGGGTTGTGGGTTGAGGACGAGGACTGAGGGTTGAGTATTGATGTTTGAGGTCTGAGGACTTAGGGTTGAGGATTGTGAATTGAGGATTGAGGATTGGTGATTGAAGATTGGGGATTCGGTATTGAGGATTGAAAAATGAGGATTGAGGATTGAGGATTGAGTATTGCGGATTGAAGATTGAGTATTGAGGATTGAAGATTGAGGGTTGAGGATTGAGGATTGAAGATTGAGGATTTGGGACTAAGGATTGAAGATTGACGATCGAGGATTGAGGATTGAGGATTGAGGATTGAGGATTGAGAATTGCAGATTGAGGATTGGGTATTGAGGATTGAAGAATGAGGATTGAGGATTGAGGATTGAGGATTGAGGATTGAATATTGAAGATTGAGTATTGAGGATTGAAGATTGACGATTGAGGATTGAGTATTGAGGATTGAAGATTGAGGATTGAGGATTGAGGATTGAGGGTTGAGGATTGAAGATTGAGTCTTGAGGATTGAAGATTGAGGACTCAGGATTGAGGATTGAGGACTGAGGACTGAGGATTGAGGATGGAGCATTGAGCATTGAAGATTGAGGACTGGGGAATGAGGATTGAAGATTGAGGATTAAGGATTGAGGATTGAGGATTGAGGATCTAGGGTTGGAGATTGATTATTGAGGATTGAAGTTTGAGGATTGAGGATTGAAGATTGAGTATTGACGATTGAAGATTGAGGATTGAGGATTGAGGATTGAGCATTGAGGATTGAAGATTGAGGATTGGGGACTGAGTGTTGAGGGTTGAGTGATGAGAATTGATGTTTGTGGATAGAGATTTGAAGATTCCAAACTGAGTATTGCGTATTGAAAACTCTGAACTGATAATATTCTATTGAGGATTGAGGATTGACAACTGATTGTTGAGGACCGAGTGCTGAAGTTTGAGGATTCAGGATTGAGGATTCAGGATTGTGGTTTGAGGACTGAGGATTGAGGATTGAGGATTGAGGATTGAGGATTGAGGATTGAGGATTGAAGATTGAGGATTGTGTATTGAGGATTGGACATTGAGGATTGAGGATTGAGGATTGAGGAGTGAGGATTGAGGATTGAAGATTGAATATTGATGATTGAAGTTTGAGGATTGAGGATTGAGGGTTCTGGATTGAGGACGAGCACTGAGGGCTGAGTATTGATGTTTGAGGTATGAGGATTGAGGATTGTGGATTGAGAATTGAGGATTGGGGATTGAGGATTGAAGATTGAGGATTGGGTATTGAGGATTGAAGAATGAGGATTGAGGATTGAGGATTCAGGATTGAAGATTGAGTATTGGGGATTGAAGATTGAGGATTGAGGATTGAGTATTGAGGATTGAGGATTGAGGATTGAGGATTGAGGATTGACGTTTGAGGAGTGAGATTTGAGGATGGAGGATTAAGGAGAGAGGACTGAGTGTTGGGGATTGAGTGTTGAGGATAGATGTTTGAGGATTGAAGTTTGATTATTGAATATTGTGGATTGAGTGTTGAACCATGAGAATTCAGGATATTCTATTGAATATTGAGAATTGACGATTGATGGTTGAGTATTGAGGATTGATGGTTTGGGTTGGGGATTGAGGGTTGTGGATTGAGGACGAGGACTGAGGGTTGAGTATTGATGTTTGAGGTCTGAGGGTTGAGGATTGAGGATTGTGATTTGAGGATTGGGGATTGAGGATTGAAGTTTCAGGATTGGGTATTGAGGATTGAGGATTGAGGATTGAGAATTGAGGATTGAAGATTGAGTATTGATGATTGAAGATTGATGATTGAGGATTGAGGATTGAAGATTCAGGATTGGGTATCGCGGATTGAACATTGAACATTGAGGATTGAGGATTGAGGATTGAGGATTGAGGACTGAAGATTGTATATTGATGGTTGAAGATTGAGGATTGAGGATTGAGTATTGAGGATTGAGGATTGAGGATTGAGGATTGAGGATTGACGTTTGAGGATTGAGATTTGAGGATTGAGGATTGAGGATTGAGGATTGAGGATTGAGAATTGAAGATTGAGTATTGAGGATTGAAGATTGAGGATTGAGGTTTGAGGACTGAGGATTGATGATTGAGGATTGAGGATTGAGGATTGAGGATTGATGATTGAGGATTGAGGATTGAAGATTGAGGATTGGGTATCGCGGATTGAACATTGAGGATTGAGGATTGAGGATTGAGGATTGAGGATTGAGGACTGAAGATTGTATATTGATGGTTGAAGATTGAGGATTGAGGATTGAGTATTGAGGATTGAGGATTGAGGATTGAGGATTGAGGATTGACGTTTGAGGATTGAGATTTGAGGATGGAGGATTGAGGATTGAGGATTGAGGATTGAGGTTTGACGTTTGAGGATTGAGATTTGAGGATGGAGGATTGAAGAGAGAGGACTGAGTGTTGGGGATTGAGTGTTGAGAGTAGATGTTTGAGGATTGAGGTTTGATTATTGAATATTGCGGATTGAGTATTGAACCATGAGAATTCAGGATATTCTATTGAATATTGAGAATTGAGGATTGATGGTATGGGTTGGTGATTGAGGGTTGTGGGTTGAGGACGAGGACTGAGGGTTGAGTATTGATGTTTGAGGTCTGAGGACTTAGGGTTGAGGATTGTGAATTGAGGATTGAGGATTGGTGATTGAAGATTGGGGATTCGGTATTGAGGATTGAAAAATGAGGATTGAGGATTGAGGATTGAGTATTGCGGATTGAAGATTGAGTATTGAGGATTGAAGATTGAGGGTTGAGGATTGAGGATTGAAGATTGAGGATTTGGGACTAAGGATTGAAGATTGACGATCGAGGATTGAGGATTGAGGATTGAGGATTGAGGATTGAGAATTGCAGATTGAGGATTGGGTATTGAGGATTGAAGAATGAGGATTGAGGATTGAGGATTGAGGATTGAGGATTGAATATTGAAGATTGAGTATTGAGGATTGAAGATTGACGATTGAGGATTGAGTATTGAGGATTGAAGATTGAGGATTGAGGATTGAGGATTGAGGGTTGAGGATTGAAGATTGAGTCTTGAGGATTGAAGATTGAGGACTCAGGATTGAGGATTGAGGACTGAGGACTGAGGATTGAGGATGGAGCATTGAGCATTGAAGATTGAGGACTGGGGAATGAGGATTGAAGATTGAGGATTAAGGATTGAGGATTGAGGATTGAGGATCTAGGGTTGGAGATTGATTATTGAGGATTGAAGTTTGAGGATTGAGGATTGAAGATTGAGTATTGACGATTGAAGATTGAGGATTGTGTATTGAGGATTGGACATTGAGGATTGAGGATTGAGGATTGAGGAGTGAGGATTGAGGATTGAAGATTGAATATTGATGATTGAAGTTTGAGGATTGAGGATTGAGGGTTCTGGATTGAGGACGAGCACTGAGGGCTGAGTATTGATGTTTGAGGTATGAGGATTGAGGATTGTGGATTGAGAATTGAGGATTGGGGATTGAGGATTGAAGATTGAGGATTGGGTATTGAGGATTGAAGAATGAGGATTGAGGATTGAGGATTCAGGATTGAAGATTGAGTATTGGGGATTGAAGATTGAGGATTGAGGATTGAGTATTGAGGATTGAGGATTGAGGATTGAGGATTGAGGATTGACGTTTGAGGAGTGAGATTTGAGGATGGAGGATTGAGGAGAGAGGACTGAGTGTTGGGGATTGAGTGTTGAGGATAGATGTTTGAGGATTGAAGTTTGATTATTGAATATTGTGGATTGAGTGTTGAACCATGAGAATTCAGGATATTCTATTGAATATTGAGAATTGACGATTGATGGTTGAGTATTGAGGATTGATGGTTTGGGTTGGGGATTGAGGGTTGTGGATTGAGGACGAGGACTGAGGGTTGAGTATTGATGTTTGAGGTCTGAGGATTGAGGATTGAGGATTGTGATTTGAGGATTGGGGATTGAGGATTGAAGTTTCAGGATTGGGTATTGAGGATTGAGGATTGAGGATTGAGAATTGAGGATTGAAGATTGAGTATTGATGATTGAAGATTGATGATTGAGGATTGAGGATTGAAGATTCAGGATTGGGTATCGCGGATTGAACATTGAACATTGAGGATTGAGGATTGAGGATTGAGGATTGAGGACTGAAGATTGTATATTGATGGTTGAAGATTGAGGATTGAGGATTGAGTATTGAGGATTGAGGATTGAGGATTGAGGATTGAGGATTGACGTTTGAGGATTGAGATTTGAGGATTGAGGATTGAGGATTGAGGATTGAGGATTGAGAATTGAAGATTGAGTATTGAGGATTGAAGATTGAGGATTGAGGTTTGAGGACTGAGGATTGATGATTGAGGATTGAGGATTGAGGATTGAGGATTGATGATTGAGGATTGAGGATTGAAGATTGAGGATTGGGTATCGCGGATTGAACATTGAGGATTGAGGATTGAGGATTGAGGATTGAGGATTGAGGACTGAAGATTGTATATTGATGGTTGAAGATTGAGGATTGAGGATTGAGTATTGAGGATTGAGGATTGAGGATTGAGGATTGAGGATTGACGTTTGAGGATTGAGATTTGAGGATGGAGGATTGGGAAGAGAGGACTGAGTGTTGGGGATTGAGTGTTGAGGATAGATGTTTGAGGATTGAAGTTTGATTATTGAATATTGTGGATTGAGTGTTGAACCATGAGAATTCAGGATATTCTATTGAATATTGAGAATTGACGATTGATGTTTGAGTATTGAGGATTGATGGTTTGGGTTGGGGATTGAGGGTTGTGGATTGAGGACGAGGACTGAGGGTTGAGTATTGATGTTTGAGGTCTGAGGATTGAGGATTGAGGATTGTGATTTGAGGATTGGGGATTGAGGATTGAAGTTTCAGGATTGGGTATTGAGGATTGAAAAATGAGGATTGAGGATTGAGGATTGAGTATTGAGTATTGAAGATTGAGTATTGAGTATTGAGGATTGAGGATTGAGTGTTGAGGGCTGAAGATTGAGTATTGAGGCTTGAAGACTGACGATTGAGGATTGAGGATTGAGGATTGAGGATTGAGGATTGAAGACTGAGGATTGAGGATTGAGGATGAGGGCTGAGAGCTGAGGATTGAGGTTTGAGGACTGAGGACTGAGGATCGAGGATTGAGAATTGAGGATTGAGGATTGAGGATTGAAGATTGAGGATTGGGTATTGAGGATTGAAGAATGAGGATTGAGGATAGAGGATTGAGGATTGAGGATTGAAGATTGAGTCTTGAGGATTGAAGACTGACGATTGAGGATTGAGGATTGAGGATTGAGGATTGAGGATTGAGAATTGAAGATTGAGTATTGAGGACTGAAGATTGAGGATTGAGGTTTGAGGACTGAGGATTGATGATTGAGGATTGAGGATTGAGGATTGATGATTGAGGATTGAGGATTGAGGATTGAAGATTGAGGGTTGAGGATTGAGGATTGAAGATTGAGGATTTGGGACCAAGGATTGAAGATTGAGGATCGAGGATTGAGGATTGAGGATTGAGGATTGAGGATTGAGGATCGAGAATTGAGGATTGAGGATTGATGACTGAGTACTGAGGATTGAAGATTGAGGATTGAGGATTGGGGATTGAGGATTGAGAATTGATGATTGAGTATTGAGGATTGAAGATTGAGGATTGAGGATTGAGGATTGAGGATTGAGGATTGAAGATTGAGGATTGAGGATTGAGGATTGAGGATTGAGGATTGTGGATTGAGGATTGAATATTGACGATTAAGGATTGAGGATTGAGTACTGAGGATTGAAGATTGAGGATTGAGGATTGAGGATTGATTATTGAGGATTGAGGATTGAAGATTGAGGATTGAGGATTGAGGATTGATTATTGAGGGTCGAGGATTGAAGATTGAGTCATGAGGATTGAAGATTGAGGACTCAGGATTCAGGATTGAGGACTGATGTTTGATGATTGAGGATTGAAGATTGAGGGTTGATGATTGAGGATTGAGTATTGAGGATTGAGGCTTGAGGATTGAGGACTGAGGATTGGTGATTGAGGATTGAGGATTGAAGATTGAGGATTGGGTATCGCGGATTGAACATTGAGGATTGAGGATTGAGGATTGAGGATTGAGGATTGAGTGTTGAGGGCTGAAGATTGAGTATTGAGGCTTGAAGACTGACGATTGAGGATTGAGGATTGAGGATTGAGGATTGAGGATTGAAGACTGAGGATTGAGGATTGAGGATGAGGGCTGAGAGCTGAGGATTGAGGTTTGAGGACTGAGGACTGAGGATCGAGGATTGAGAATTGAGGATTGAGGATTGAGGATTGAAGATTGAGGATTGGGTATTGAGGATTGAAGAATGAGGATTGAGGATAGAGGATTGAGGATTGAGGATTGAGGATTGAAGATTGAGTATTGAGGATTGAAGACTGACGATTGAGGATTGAGGATTGAGGATTGAGGATTGAGGATTGAGAATTGAAGATTGAGTATTGAGGACTGAAGATTGAGGATTGAGGTTTGAGGACTGAGGATTGATGATTGAGGATTGAGGATTGAGGATTGAGGATTGATGATTGAGGATTGAGGATTGAAGATTGAGGATTGGGTATCGCGGATTGAACATTGAGGATTGAGGATTGAGGATTGAGGATTGAGGATTGAGGACTGAAGATTGTATATTGATGGTTGAATATTGAGGATTGAGGATTGAGTGTTGTGGATTGAGGACGAGGACTGAGGGTATGAGTATTGATGTCTGAGGTCTGAGGATTGAGGATTGAGGATTGAGAATTGAGGATTGAGGATTGAGGATTGAAGATTGAGGATTGCGTATTGAGGATTGAAGATTGAGGATTGAGGATTGAGGATTGGGGATTGACGATGAGGGCTGAGGGCTGAAGATTGAGGTTTGTGGACTGAGGACTGACGATTGAGGATTGAGAGTTGAGGATTGAGGATTGAGGATTGAAGATTGAGGATTGGGTATTGAGGATTGAAGAATGAGGATCGAGGATTGAGGATTGAGGATTGAGGAATGAAAATTGAGGGTTGAGTGTTGAGGATTGAGGATTGAAGATTGAGTATTGACGATTGAAGATTGAGGATTGAGGATTGAGGATTGAGCATTGGGGATTGAAGATTGAGGATTGGGGACTGAGTGCTGAGGGTTGAGTGATAAGAATTGATGTTTGTGGATAGAGATTTGAAGATTCCAAACTGAGTATTGCGTATTGAAAACTCTGAACTGATAATATTCTATTGAGGATTGAGGATTGACAACTGATTGTTGAGGACTGAGTGCTGAAGATTGAGGATTCAGGATTCAGGATTCAGGATTGTGGTTTGAGGACTGAGGATTGAGGATTGAGGATTGAGGATTGAGGATTGAGGATTGAGGATTGAAGATTGAGGATTGGGTATTGAGGATTGGACATTGAGGATTGAGGATTGAGGATTGAGGAGTGAGGATTGAGGATTGAAGATTGAATATTGATGATTGAAGTTTGTGGATTGAGGATTGAGGGTTCTGGATTGAGGACGAGCACTGAGGGCTGAGTATTGATGTTTGAGGTCAGAGGATTGAGGATTGTGGATTGAGAATTGAGGATTGGGGATTGAGGATTGAAGATTGAGGATTGGGTATTGAGGATTGAAGAATGAGGATTGAGGATTGAGGATTCAGGATTGAAGATTGAGTATTGGGGATTGAAGACTGAGGATTGAGGATTGAGTATTGAGGATTGAGGATTGAGGATTGAGGATTGAGGATTGATTATTGAGGATTGAGGATTGAAGATTGAGGATTGAGGACTGAGGATTGAGGATTGAGGATTGAGGATTGAGGATTGAGGATTGAGGATTGAAGATTGAGGATTGGGTATTGAGGATTGGACATTGAGGATTGAGTATTGAGGATTGAGGATTGAGGATTGAGGATTGAGGATTGACGTTTGAGGATTGAGATTTGAGGATGGAGGATTGGGAAGAGAGGACTGAGTGTTGGGGATTGAGTGTTGAGGATAGATGTTTGAGGATTGAAGTTTGATTATTGAATATTGTGGATTGAGTGTTGAACCATGAGAATTCAGGATATTCTATTGAATATTGAGAATTGACGATTGATGTTTGAGTATTGAGGATTGATGGTTTGGGTTGGGGATTGAGGGTTGTGGATTGAGGACGAGGACTGAGGGTTGAGTATTGATGTTTGAGGTCTGAGGATTGAGGATTGAGGATTGTGATTTGAGGATTGGGGATTGAGGATTGAAGTTTCAGGATTGGGTATTGAGGATTGAAAAATGAGGATTGAGGATTGAGGATTGAGTATTGAGTATTGAAGATTGAGTATTGAGTATTGAGGATTGAGGATTGAGTGTTGAGGGCTGAAGATTGAGTATTGAGGCTTGAAGACTGACGATTGAGGATTGAGGATTGAGGATTGAGGATTGAGGATTGAAGACTGAGGATTGAGGATTGAGGATGAGGGCTGAGAGCTGAGGATTGAGGTTTGAGGACTGAGGACTGAGGATCGAGGATTGAGAATTGAGGATTGAGGATTGAGGATTGAAGATTGAGGATTGGGTATTGAGGATTGAAGAATGAGGATTGAGGATAGAGGATTGAGGATTGAGGATTGAAGATTGAGTCTTGAGGATTGAAGACTGACGATTGAGGATTGAGGATTGAGGATTGAGGATTGAGGATCGAGGATTGAGAATTGATGATTGAGTATTGAGGATTGAAGATTGAGGATTGAGGATTGAGGATTGAGGATTGAGGATTGAAGATTGAGGATTGAGGATTGAGGATTGAGGATTGAGGATTGTGGATTGAGGATTGAATATTGACGATTAAGGATTGAGGATTGAGTACTGAGGATTGAAGATTGAGGATTGAGGATTGAGGATTGATTATTGAGGATTGAGGATTGAAGATTGAGGATTGAGGATTGAGGATTGATTATTGAGGGTCGAGGATTGAAGATTGAGTCATGAGGATTGAAGATTGAGGACTCAGGATTCAGGATTGAGGACTGATGTTTGATGATTGAGGATTGAAGATTGAGGGTTGATGATTGAGGATTGAGTATTGAGGATTGAGGCTTGAGGATTGAGGACTGAGGATTGGTGATTGAGGATTGAGGATTGAAGATTGAGGATTGGGTATCGCGGATTGAACATTGAGGATTGAGGATTGAGGATTGAGGATTGAGGATTGAGTGTTGAGGGCTGAAGATTGAGTATTGAGGCTTGAAGACTGACGACTGAGGATTGAGGATTGAGGATTGAGGATTGAGGATTGAAGACTGAGGATTGAGGATTGAGGATGAGGGCTGAGAGCTGAGGATTGAGGTTTGAGGACTGAGGACTGAGGATCGAGGATTGAGAATTGAGGATTGAGGATTGAGGATTGAAGATTGAGGATTGGGTATTGAGGATTGAAGAATGAGGATTGAGGATAGAGGATTGAGGATTGAGGATTGAGGATTGAAGATTGAGTATTGAGGATTGAAGACTGACGATTGAGGATTGAGGATTGAGGATTGAGGATTGAGGATTGAGAATTGAAGATTGAGTATTGAGGACTGAAGATTGAGGATTGAGGTTTGAGGACTGAGGATTGATGATTGAGGATTGAGGATTGAGGATTGAGGATTGATGATTGAGGATTGAGGATTGAAGATTGAGGATTGGGTATGGCGGATTGAACATTGAGGATTGAGGATTGAGGATTGAGGATTGAGGATTGAGGACTGAAGATTGTATATTGATGGTTGAATATTGAGGATTGAGGATTGAGTGTTGTGGATTGAGGACGAGGACTGAGGGTATGAGTATTGATGTCTGAGGTCTGAGGATTGAGGATTGAGGATTGAGAATTGAGGATTGAGGATTGAGGATTGAAGATTGAGGATTGCGTATTGAGGATTGAAGATTGAGGATTGAGGATTGAGGATTGGGGATTGACGATGAGGGCTGAGGGCTGAAGATTGAGGTTTGTGGACTGAGGACTGACGATTGAGGATTGAGAGTTGAGGATTGAGGATTGAGGATTGAAGATTGAGGATTGGGTATTGAGGATTGAAGAATGAGGATCGAGGATTGAGGATTGAGGATTGAGGAATGAAAATTGAGGGTTGAGTGTTGAGGATTGAGGATTGAAGATTGAGTATTGACGATTGAAGATTGAGGATTGAGGATTGAGGATTGAGCATTGGGGATTGAAGATTGAGGATTGGGGACTGAGTGCTGAGGGTTGAGTGATAAGAATTGATGTTTGTGGATAGAGATTTGAAGATTCCAAACTGAGTATTGCGTATTGAAAACTCTGAACTGATAATATTCTATTGAGGATTGAGGATTGACAACTGATTGTTGAGGACTGAGTGCTGAAGATTGAGGATTCAGGATTCAGGATTCAGGATTGTGGTTTGAGGACTGAGGATTGAGGATTGAGGATTGAGGATTGAGGATTGAGGATTGAGGATTGAAGATTGAGGATTGGGTATTGAGGATTGGACATTGAGGATTGAGGATTGAGGATTGAGGAGTGAGGATTGAGGATTGAAGATTGAATATTGATGATTGAAGTTTGTGGATTGAGGATTGAGGGTTCTGGATTGAGGACGAGCACTGAGGGCTGAGTATTGATGTTTGAGGTCAGAGGATTGAGGATTGTGGATTGAGAATTGAGGATTGGGGATTGAGGATTGAAGATTGAGGATTGGGTATTGAGGATTGAAGAATGAGGATTGAGGATTGAGGATTCAGGATTGAAGATTGAGTATTGGGGATTGAAGACTGAGGATTGAGGATTGAGTATTGAGGATTGAGGATTGAGGATTGAGGATTGAGGATTGACGTTTGAGGATTGAGATTTGAGGATGGAGGATTGAAGAGAGAGGACTGAGTGTTGGGGATTGAGTGTTGAGAATAGATGTTTGAGGATTGAGGTTTGATTATTGAATATTGCGGATTGAGTATTGAACCATGAGAATTCAGGATATTCTATTGAATATTGAGAATTGAGGATTGATGGTATGGGTTGGGGATTGAGGGTTGTGGGTTGAGGACGAGGACTGAGGGTTGAGTATTGATGTTTGAGGTCTGAGGACTTAGGGTTGAGGATTGTGAATTGAGGATTGAGGATTGGGGATTGAAGATTGGGGATTGGGTATTGAGGATTGAAAAATTAGGATTGAGGATTGAGGATTGAGTGTTGCGGATTGAAGATTGAGTATTGAGGATTGAAGATTGAGGGTTGAGGATTGAGGATTGAAGATTGAGGATTTGGGACTAAGGATTGAAGATTGACGATCGAGGATTGAGGATTGAGGATTGAGGATTGAGGATTGAGAATTGCAGATTGAGGATTGGGTATTGAGGATTGAAGAATGAGGATTGAGGATTGAGGATTGAGGATTGAGGATTGAATATTGAAGATTGAGTATTGAGGATTGAAGATTGACGATTGAGGATTGAGTATTGAGGATTGAAGATTGAGGATTGAGGATTGAGGATTGAGGGTTGAGGATTGAAGATTGAGTCTTGAGGATTGAAGGTTGAGGACTCAGGATTGAGGATTGAGGATTGAGGTTTGATGATTGAGGATTGAAGATTGAGGGTTGATGACTGAGGATTGAGTATTGAGGATTGAGGCCTGAGGATTGAGGATTGAAGATTGAGTATTGAGGATTGAAGATTGAGGATTGAGGAATGAGGATTGAGGATTGAGGATGAGGGCTGAGGGTTGAGGATAGAGGTTTGAGGACTGAGGACTGAGGATTGTGGGTTGAGAATTGAGGATTGAGGATGCAGGATTGAAGGTTTAGGATTGGTTATTGAGGATTGAAGAGTGAGGATTGAGGATTGAGGATTGTGGATTGAAGATTGAGGATTGAGTACTGAGGATTGATGGTTGAGTATTGAGGATTGATGGTTGAGGGTTGTGTGTTGAATATTGAGGATGGAGGATTCAGGATTGAGGATTGGGGATTGAGGATTGAAGATTGAGTATTGCGAATTGAGGATTGATGGTTGAGTATTGAGGATTGATGGCTGAGGGTTGTGTGCTGAATGTTGAGAATGGAGGATTGAGGATTGAGGATTGAGAATTGAGGATTGAAGATTGAGTATTGATGATTGAAGATTGAGGATTGAGGATTGAGGTTGAGTATTGAGGACGAGTACTGACGGTTGAGGATTGAGGTTTGAGGATTGAGGATTGAGGATAGAGGACTGAGGACTGAGAATTGAGGATGGAGCATTGAGGATTGAAGACTGAGGACTGGGGAATGAGGATTGAAGATTGAGGATTAAGGATTGAGGATTGAGGATTGAGGATCTAGGGTTGGAGATTGATTATTGAGGATTGAAGTTTGAGGATTGAGGATTGAGGATTGAGGATTGATAATTGAGAATTGAGGATGAGGACTGAGGGTTGAGGATTGAGGTTATAGGAATGAGGTTTGAGGATTGAGGATTGAGGATTGAGGATTGAGGATTGAGGATTGAGGATTGAGGATTGTGGATTGAGGATTGAGGATTGAGGTTTGAGGACTGAGGACTGAGGATTGAGGATTGAGGATTCAGAATTGAAGATTCAGTATTGAGGATTGAAGATTGAGAATTGAGGATTCAGGATTGAAGTCTGAGTATTGAGGATTGAAGATTGAGGATTGAGGATTGAGGATTGAGGGTTGACGATGAGGGCTGAGGGTTGTGGATTGAGGTTTGAGGACTGAGGACTGAGGATTGAGGATTGAGAATTGACGATTGAGGATTGAGGTTTGAGTATTGAGGACGAGTACTGACGGCTGAGGATTGAGGTATGAGGATTGAGGATTGAGGATAGAGAACTGAGGGCTGAGGATTGAGGACGGAGCATTGAGGATTGAAGATTGAGGACAGGGGAATGAGGATTGGAGATTGAGGATTAAGTATTGAGGATTGGGGATTGAGGATCTAGGATTGGAGATTGATTATTGAGGATTGAAGATTGAGGATTGAGGATTGAGGATTGAGGATTGATAATTGAGAATTGAGGATGAGGACTGGGGGTTGAGGATTGAGGGTATAGGAATGAGGATTGAGGATTGAGGATTGAGGATTGAGGATTGAGGATTGAAGAAGGAGGATTGAGGATTGAGGATTGAGGATTGCGGATTGGGTGTTGAGGATTGAAGAAGGAGGATTGAGGATTGAGGATTGAAGATTGAGGATTGAAGATTGAGTATTGAGGATTGAAGATTGACGATTGAGGATTGAGGATTGAGGATTGAGGATTGAACATTGAGGACTGAGTGTTGAGGGTTGAGTAATGGGAATTGATGTTTGTGGATAGAGGTTTGAAGATTGCAGATTGAGTATTGAGTATTGAAAACTGTGAATTGATGATATTCTATTGAGGATTGAGGATTGACAGCTGACTGTTGAGGTCTGAGGTCTGAAGATTGAAGATTCAGTATTGAGGAATCAGGATTGAAGTTTGAGGACCGAGGATTGAGGATTGAGGATTGAGGATTGAGGATTGAGGATTGAGGACTGAGGATTGAGGATTGAACATTGAGTACTGAGGATTGAAGATTGAGGATTGAGGATTGAGGATTGAGGATTGAAGATGAGGCCTGGGGCTTGAGGATTAAGGGTTGAGGACTGAGGACTGACGATTGAGGATTGAGAATTGACGAATGAGGATTGAGAATTGAAGATTGAGGATAGGGTATTGAGGATTGAAGAATGAGGACTGAGGATTGAGGGTTGAGGATTGATCGTTGAGGATTGAAGATTGAGGATTGGGTATTGAGGATTGAAAAATGAGGATTGAGGATTTGGGACTAAGGATTGAAGATTGAGGATCGAGGATTGAGGATTGAGGATTGAAGATTGAGGATTGACGCTTGAGGATTGAGTGTTGAGGATTGATGATTGAGTATTGAGAGTTGAAGACTGACGATTGAGGATTGAGGATCGAGGATTGAGGATTGCGGATTGAGGATTGAAGATTGAGGATTGAGGATTGAAGATTCAGTATTGAGGATTGAAGATTGGGAATTGAGGATTGAGGATTGAACATTGTGGACTGAGTGTTGGGGGTTGAGTTATGAGAATTGATGTTTGTGGATAGAGATCTGAAGATTGCAGATTGAGTATTGAGTATTGAAAACTTTGAATTCAGGATATTCTATTGAGGATTGAGGATTGACAACTGATTGTTGAGGACTGAGTGCTGAAGATAGAGGATTCAGGATTGAGGATTCAGGATTGTGGTTTGAGGACTGAGGATTGAGGATTGAGGATTGAGGATTGAGGATTGAGGATTGAGGATTGAGGATGGAGGATTGACGCTTGACGATTGAGGTTTGAGGATGGAGGATTGAAGAGAGAGGACTGAGTGTTGGGGATTGAGTGTTGGGAATAGTTGTTTGAGGATTGAGGTTTGATTATTGAATAGTGCGGATTGAGTATTGAACCATGAGAATTCAGGATATTCTATTGAATATTGAGAATTGAGGATCGATGGTTTGGGTTGGGGGTTGAGGGTTGTGGATTGAGGACGAGGACTGAGGGTTGAGTATTGATGTTTGAGGTCTGAGGATTTAGGATTGAGGATTGTGAATTGAGAATTGACGGTGAGGACTGATGGTTGAGGATTGAGGTTTGAGGAACGAGGATTGAGGATTGAGGATTGAGGGTTAAGGATTGACGCTTGAGTATTGAAGATTGAGGATGGATGACTGACGATTGAGGACTGAGGATTGAGGATTGAGGATTGAGGATTGAGGATTGAGGATTGAGGATTGAGGATTGAAGATTGAGGATTGGGTATTGAGGATTGAACATTGAGTATTGTGGATTGAGGGTTGAAGGTTGAATATTGATGAATGAAGATTGAGGACTGATGATTGAGTATTGTGTATAGAGGACGAGGACTGAGGATTGAGTATTGATACTTGATGTCTGAGGAGTGAGGATTGAGGATTGCGAATTGAGGATTGAGGATTGAAGATTGAGGATTGGGTATTGAGAATTGAAGAATGAGGACTGAGGATTGAGGATTGAGGATTGAGGATTGAGGATTGAAGATTGAGTATTGAGGATTGAACGTTGAGGATTGAGGATTGAGAATTGAGGATTGGGGTTTGAAGATTGATTATTGAGGATTGAGGATTGAGGATCGAGGGTGAGGGCTGAGGGTTGAGGATTGAGGTTTGATGACTAAGGACTGAGGATTGAGGATTGAGAATTGAGGATTGAGGATTGGGGATTGAAGACTGAGGATTGGGCATTGAGGATTGAAGAATGAGGATTGAGGATTGAGGATTGGGGATTGAATATTGAGGATTGATGATTGAGGATCGAGGATTGAGGATCTAGGATTGAAGATTGAGGATTGAGGATTGAGGATTGAGGATTGAGAATTGAAGATTGAATATTGAGGATTGAAGATTGAGGATTGAGTATTGAGGATTGAGGATGGAGGATGAGGGCTGAGGGTTGAGGATTGAGGTTTGAGGACTGAGGACTGAGGATTGAGGATTGAGAATTGAGGATTGAGGATTGAGGATTGAGGATCTGGGTTGGAGATTGATTATTGAGGATTGAAGATTGAGGATTGAGGATTGATGATTGAGGATCTAGGATTGGAGATTGATTACTGAGGATTGAAGATTGAGGATTGATGATTGGGGATTCAGAATTGGGAATTGAGGATGAGGACTGACGGTTGAGGATTGAGCTTTGAGAAATGAGGATTGAGAATTGAGGATTGAGGATTGAGGATTGAGGATTGAGGATTGAGTATTGAAGATTGAGTATTGATCACTGAGGATTGAGGATTGAGGATTGAGGATTGAGGATCTAGGATTGTAGATTGATTATTGAGGATTGAAGGTTGAGGATTGAGGATTGAGGATTGAGGATCTAGGATGGGAGATTGATTATTGAGGATTGAAGGTTGAAGACTGATGATTGAGGATTGAGAATTGAGAATTGAGGATGAGGACTGAGGGTTGAGAATTGAGGTTTGAGAAATGAGGATTGAGGATTGAGGATTGAGGATTGAGGGTTGAGGATTGACGATTGAGAACTGAAGTTTGAGTATTGATAACTGAGGATTGAGGATTGAGGATTGAGGACTGAGGATTGAGGATTGAAGATTGAATATTGAGGATTGAAGATTGAGGATTGAGGATTGAGGATTGAGGATGGAGGATGAGGGCTGAGGGTTGAGGATTGAGGTTAGAGGACTGAGGACTGAGGATTGAGGATTGAGAATCGAGGATTGAGGATTGAGGATTGAAGATTGAGGATTGGGTATTGAGGATTGAAGAATGAGGATTGACGATTGAGGATTGAGGATTGAGGATTGAAGATTGAGTATTGAGGATTGAAGATTGACGATTGAGGATTGAGAATTGAGGATTGAGGATTGAGGATTGAGGATTGAGGATTGAAGATTGAGTATTGAGGATTGAAGGTTGAGGATTGTGGATTGAGGATTGAGGATTGAGGATTGAATATTGAGGATTGAGGATTGAGTATCTAGGATTGAAGGTTGAGGTTTGAGGATTGAGGATTGAGGATTGAGGATGGAGGGTGAGGGCTGAGGGTTGAGGATTGAGGTATGAGTATTGAATCCTGAGAATTCAGGATATTCTATTGAGTATTGAGAATTGAGGATTGATGGTTGAGTATTGAGGACTGAGGATTGAGGCCTGAAGGTTGAGTATTGAAGATTCAGGATTGAGGTTTGAGGACTGAGGATTGAGGATTGAAGATTGAGTATTGAGGATTGAAGATTGAGGATTGAGGATTGAGGATTGAGGATTGAGGATGATGTCTGAGGGTTGAGGATTGAGGTTTGAGGACTGAGGACTGAGGATTGAGGACTGAGGGTAGAGGATGAGGGCTGAGGGTCGGGGATTGAGGTTTGACGACTGAGGATTGAGGACTGAGGATTGAGAATTGAGTATTGAGGATTGAAGACTGACGACTGAGGTTTGAGGATTGAGGATTGAGGATTGAGGATTGAGGATTGATGATTGAAGATTGAGTATTGAGGATTAAAGATTGACGATTGAGGATTGAGGATTGAGGATTGAAGATTGAGGATTGAAGATTGAGGATTGGGGACTGAGTGTTGAGGGTTGAGTGAAGAGAATTGATGTTTGTGGATAGAGCTTTGAAGATTGCAGATTGAGTATTGAGTATTGAAAACTGTGAATTGATGACATTCTATTGAGGATTGAGGATTGACATTTGATTGTTGAGGACTGAGTGCTGAAGATTGAGGATTCAGGATTGAGTATTCAGCATTGAGGTTTGAGGACTGAGGACTGAGGGTTGAGGATTGAGGATTGTGGATTGAGGATTGAGGATAGAAGATTGAGGATTCTGTATTGAGGATTGAATAATAAGGATTGAGGATTGAGGATTGAGGATTGAGTATTGAGGATTGAAGATTGAGGATTGAGGATTGAGGATTGAGGATTGAGGATTGAAGATTGAGTATTGACAACTGAAGATTGAGGATTGAGGATTGAGGATTGAGGATTGAGGATTGAAGATTGAGGTTTGATGATTGAGGATTGAGGATTGAGGAACTAGGATTGAAGATTGAGGATTGTGTATTGAGGATTGAGGATTGAGGATTGAGGATGTAGGATGAGGGCTGAGGGTTGAGGATTGAGGTTTGGGTATTGAATCCTGAGAATTCAGGATATTCTATTGAGTAATGAGAATTGAGGATTGATGGTTAAGTATTGAGGACTGAGGATTGAGGCTTGAAGGTTGAGTATTGAAGATTCAGAATTCAGGTTTGAGGACTGAGGATTGAGGATTGAAGATTGAGTATTGAGGATAGAAGATTGAGGATTGAGGATTGAGGATTGAGGATTGAGGATTGAGGATGATGTCTGAGGTTTGGGGATTGAGGTTTGAGGACTGAGGGCTGAGGATTGAGGACTGAGTATTGAGGATGAGGGCTGAGGGTCGGGGATTGAGTTTTGACGACTGAGGACTGAGGATTGAAGATTGAGAATTGAGGATTGATGATTGAGGATTGAAGATTGAGGATCGGGTATTGAGGATTGAAGAATGAGGATTGAGGATTGAGGAATGATGATTGAGGATTGAGGATCTAGGATTGGAGATTGATTATTGAGGATTGAAGATTGAGGATTGAGAATTGAGCATTGAGGATCTAGGGTTGGAGATTGATTATTGAGGATTGAAGATTGAAGACTGATGATTGAGGATTGAGAATTGAGAATTGAGGTTGAGGACTGAGGGTTGAGAATTGAGGTTTGAGAAATGAGGCTTGAAGGTTGAGTATTGATGATTGAATATTGAGGATTGAGGATTGAGGTTTGAGGATTGAGGACGAGGACTGACGGTTGAGGATTGATGTTTGAGGATTGAGGATTGAGGATTGAGGATTGAGGACTGAGGATTGAGGATTGAGTATTGAGGATTGAGGATTGAGGATTGAGGATTGAGGATTGAAGATTGAGTATTGAGGATTGAACGTTGAGGATTGAGGATTGAGAATTGAGGATTGGGGTTTGAAGATTGATTATTGAGGATTGAGGATTGAGGATCGAGGGTGAGGGCTGAGGGTTGAGGATTGAGGTTTGATGACTAAGGACTGAGGATTGAGGATTGAGAATTGAGGATTGAGGATTGGGGATTGAAGACTGAGGATTGGGCATTGAGGATTGAAGAATGAGGATTGAGGATTGAGGATTGGGGATTGAATATTGAGGATTGATGATTGAGGATCGAGGATTGAGGATCTAGGATTGAAGATTGAGGATTGAGGATTGAGGATTGAGGATTGAGAATTGAAGATTGAATATTGAGGATTCAAGATTGAGGATTGAGTATTGAGGATTGAGGATGGAGGATGAGGGCTGAGGGTTGAGGATTGAGGTTTGAGGACTGAGGACTGAGGATTGAGGATTGAGAATTGAGGATTGAGGATTGAGGATTGAGGATCTGGGTTGGAGATTGATTATTGAGGATTGAAGATTGAGGATTGAGGATTGATGATTGAGGATCTAGGATTGGAGATTGATTACTGAGGATTGAAGATTGAGGATTGATGATTGGGGATTCAGAATTGGGAATTGAGGATGAGGACTGACGGTTGAGGATTGAGCTTTGAGAAATGAGGATTGAGAATTGAGGATTGAGGATTGAGGATTGAGGATTGAGGATTGAGTATTGAAGATTGAGTATTGATCACTGAGGATTGAGGATTGAGGATTGAGGATTGAGGATCTAGGATTGTAGATTGATTATTGAGGATTGAAGGTTGAGGATTGAGGATTGAGGATTGAGGATCTAGGATGGGAGATTGATTATTGAGGATTGAAGGTTGAAGACTGATGATTGAGGATTGAGAATTGAGAATTGAGGATGAGGACTGAGGGTTGAGAATTGAGGTTTGAGAAATGAGGATTGAGGATTGAGGATTGAGGATTGAGGGTTGAGGATTGAGGATTGAGTACTGAAGTTTGAGTATTGATAACTGAGGATTGAGGATTGAGGATTAAGGACTGAGGATTGAGGATTGAAGATTGAATATTGAGGATTGAAGATTGAGGATTGAGGATTGAGGATTGAGGATGGAGGATGAGGGCTGAGGGTTGAGGATTGAGGTTAGAGGACTGAGGACTGAGGATTGAGGATTGAGAATCGAGGATTGAGGATTGAGGATTGAAGATTGAGGATTGGGTATTGAGGATTGAAGAATGAGGATTGAGGATTGAGGATTGAGGATTGAGGATTGAAGATTGAGTATTGAGGATTGAAGATTGACGATTGAGGATTGAGAATTGAGGATTGAGGATTGAGGATTGAGGATTGAGGATTGAAGATTGAGGATTGGGTATTGAGGATTGAACATTGAGTATTGTGGATTGAGGGTTGAAGGTTGAATATTGATGAATGAAGATTGAGGACTGATGATTGAGTATTGTGTATAGAGGACGAGGACTGAGGATTGAGTATTGATACTTGATGTCTGAGGAGTGAGGATTGAGGATTGCGAATTGAGGATTGAGGATTGAAGATTGAGGATTGGGTATTGAGAATTGAAGAATGAGGACTGAGGATTGAGGATTGAGGATTGAGGATTGAGGATTGAAGATTGAGTATTGAGGATTGAACGTTGAGGATTGAGGATTGAGAATTGAGGATTGGGGTTTGAAGATTGATTATTGAGGATTGAGGATTGAGGATCGAGGGTGAGGGCTGAGGGTTGAGGATTGAGGTTTGATGACTAAGGACTGAGGATTGAGGATTGAGAATTGAGGATTGAGGATTGGGGATTGAAGACTGATGATTGGGCATTGAGGATTGAAGAATGAGGATTGAGGATTGAGGATTGGGGATTGAATATTGAGGATTGATGATTGAGGATCGAGGATTGAGGATCTAGGATTGAAGATTGAGGATTGAGGATTGAGGACTGAGGATTGAGAATTGAAGATTGAATATTGAGGATTGAATATTGAGGATTGAGTATTGAGGATTGAGGATGGAGGATGAGGGCTGAGGGTTGAGGATTGAGGTTTGAGGACTGAGGACTGAGGATTGAGGATTGAGAATTGAGGATTGAGGATTGAGGATTGAGGATCTGGGTTGGAGATTGATTATTGAGGATTGAAGATTGAGGATTGAGGATTGATGATTGAGGATCTAGGATTGGAGATTGATTACTGAGGATTGAAGATTGAGGATTGATGATTGGGGATTCAGAATTGGGAATTGAGGATGAGGACTGACGGTTGAGGATTGAGCTTTGAGAAATGAGGATTGAGAATTGAGGATTGAGGATTGAGGATTGAGGATTGAGGATTGAGTATTGAAGATTGAGTATTGATCACTGAGGATTGAGGATTGAGGATTGAGGATTGAGGATCTAGGATTGTAGATTGATTATTGAGGATTGAAGGTTGAGGATTGAGGATTGAGGATTGAGGATCTAGGATGGGAGATTGATTATTGAGGATTGAAGGTTGAAGACTGATGATTGAGGATTGAGAATTGAGAATTGAGGATGAGGACTGAGGGTTGAGAATTGAGGTTTGAGAAATGAGGATTGAGGATTGAGGATTGAGGATTGAGGGTTGAGGATTGAGGATTGAGTACTGAAGTTTGAGTATTGATAACTGAGGATTGAGGATTGAGGATTGAGGACTGAGGATTGAGGATTGAAGATTGAATATTGAGGATTGAAGATTGAGGATTGAGGATTGAGGATTGAGGATGGAGGATGAGGGCTGAGGGTTGAGGATTGAGGTTAGAGGACTGAGGACTGAGGATTGAGGATTGAGAATCGAGGATTGAGGATTGAGGATTGAAGATTGAGGATTGGGTATTGAGGATTGAAGAATGAGGATTGAGGATTGAGGATTGAGGATTGAGGATTGAGGATTGAAGATTGAGTATTGAGGATTGAAGATTGACGATTGAGGATTGAGAATTGAGGATTGAGGATTGAGGATTGAGGATTGAGGATTGAAGATTGAGTATTGAGGATTGAAGGTTGAGGATTGTGGATTGAGGATTGAGGATTGAGGATTGAATATTGAGGATTGAGGATTGAGTATCTAGGATTGAAGGTTGAGGTTTGAGGATTGAGGATTGAGGATTGAGGATGGAGGGTGAGGGCTGAGGGTTGAGGATTGAGGTATGAGTATTGAATCCTGAGAATTCAGGATATTCTATTGAGTATTGAGAATTGAGGATTGATGGTTGAGTATTGAGGACTGAGGATTGAGGCCTGAAGGTTGAGTATTGAAGATTCAGGATTGAGGTTTGAGGACTGAGGATTGAGGATTGAAGATTGAGTATTGAGGATTGAAGATTGAGGATTGAGGATTGAGGATTGAGGATTGAGGATGATGTCTGAGGGTTGAGGATTGAGGTTTGAGGACTGAGGACTGAGGATTGAGGACTGAGGGTAGAGGATGAGGGCTGAGGGTCGGGGATTGAGGTTTGACGACTGAGGATTGAGGACTGAGGATTGAGAATTGAGTATTGTGGATTGAAGACTGACGACTGAGGTTTGAGGATTGAGGATTGAGGATTGAGGATTGAGGATTGATGATTGAAGATTGAGTATTGAGGATTAAAGATTGACGATTGAGGATTGAGGATTGAGGATTGAAGATTGAGGATTGAAGATTGAGGATTGGGGACTGAGTGTTGAGGGTTGAGTGAAGAGAATTGATGTTTGTGGATAGAGCTTTGAAGATTGCAGATTGAGTATTGAGTATTGAAAACTGTGAATTGATGACATTCTATTGAGGATTGAGGATTGACATTTGATTGTTGAGGACTGAGTGCTGAAGATTGAGGATTCAGGATTGAGTATTCAGCATTGAGGTTTGAGGACTGAGGACTGAGGGTTGAGGATTGAGGATTGTGGATTGAGGATTGAGGATAGAAGATTGAGGATTCTGTATTGAGGATTGAATAATAAGGATTGAGGATTGAGGATTGAGGATTGAGTATTGAGGATTGAAGATTGAGGATTGAGGATTGAGGATTGAGGATTGAGGATTGAAGATTGAGTATTGACAACTGAAGATTCAGAATTCAGGTTTGAGGACTGAGGATTGAGGATTGAAGATTGAGTATTGAGGATAGAAGATTGAGGATTGAGGATTGAGGATTGAGGATTGAGGATTGAGGATGATGTCTGAGGTTTGGGGATTGAGGTTTGAGGACTGAGGGCTGAGGATTGAGGACTGAGTATTGAGGATGAGGGCTGAGGGTCGGGGATTGAGTTTTGACGACTGAGGACTGAGGATTGAAGATTGAGAATTGAGGATTGATGACTGAGGATTGAAGATTGAGGATCGGGTATTGAGGATTGAAGAATGAGGATTGAGGATTGAGGAATGAGGATTGAGGATTGAGGATCTAGGATTGGAGATTGATTATTGAGGATTGAAGATTGAGGATTGAGGATTGAGCATTGAGGATCTAGGGTTGGAGATTGATTATTGAGGATTGAAGATTGAAGACTGATGATTGAGGATTGAGAATTGAGAATTGAGGTTGAGGACTGAGGGTTGAGAATTGAGGTTTGAGAAATGAGTCTTGAAGGTTGAGTATTGATGATTGAATATTGAGGATTGAGGATTGAGGTTTGAGGATTGAGGACGAGGACTGACGGTTGAGGATTGATGTTTGAGGATTGAGGATTGAGGATTGAGGATTGAGGACTGAGGATTGAGGATTGAGTATTGAGGATTGAGTATTGAGGATTGAGGATTGAGGATTGAGGATTGAGGATTGTGGATTGAGGATTGAGGATTGAGGATTAAGGATTGAGGATTGGGGATTGAGGATCTAGGATTGGAGATTGATTATTGAGGATTGAAGATTGAGGATTGAATATTGAGGATTGAGGATTGAGGATTGAGAATTGAGAATTGAGTATGAGGACTGAGAGTTGAGGATTGAGTTTTGAGGATTGGGGATTGAGGGTTGAGGATTGAGGATTGAGGATTGATGATTGAGGATTGAGGATTGAGGATTGAGTATTGAAGATTGAGTATTGATGCCTGAGTATTGAGGATTGAGGATTGAAGATTGAGGATCGAGGATTGAAGATTGAGAATTGAGGATTGATGGTTGAGTATTGAGAATTGAGGATTGAGGATTGAGGATTGAGTATTGAGTATTGAAGATTGAGGTTTGATGATTGAGGATTGAGGATTGAGGATCGAGGATTGAGGATTGAATATTGAGGATTGAGGATTGACGATTGAGGATTGAGTATTAAGGATTGATGATTGGGGATTGAGGATCTAGGATTGGATAATGATTATTGAGGATTGAAGATTGAGGACTGAGGATTGAGCATTGAGAATTGAGGATTGAGAATTGAGAATTGAGGAAGAGGACTGAGGGTTGAGGATTGAGGTTTGAGGAATGAGGATTGAGGATTGAGGTTTGAGGATTGGGGATTGAAGATTGAGTATTGAGGATTGAAGATTGAGAATTGAGGATTGAGGAATGAGGATTGAGGATTGAAGATTGAGGATTGAGGATTGAGGATTGAGGATTGAGGATTGAGGATTGAGGATTGAGGATTGACGATTGAGGATAGATGATTGAGGATTGAGGATTGAGGATTGAGGATTGAGGATTGAAGATTGAATATTGATGATTGAAGATTGAGGATTGAGGATTGAGGGTTGTGGATTGAGGACGAGAACTGAGGGTTGAATATTGATGTTTGAGGTCTGAGCATTGAGGATTGAGGATTGAGAATTGAGGATTGAGGATTGAGGATTGAAGATTGAGGATTGGGTATTGAGGAGTGAAGAATGAGCATTGAGGATTGAGGATTGAGGATTGAGGATTGCAGATTGAGTATTGAGGATTGAGGATTGAGGATTGAGGACTGAGGATTGACGATTGAGTATTGAAGATTGAGGATTTATGACTGAGGATTGAGGATTAAGGACTGAAGATTGGGGATTGAGGATCTAGGATTGGAGATTGATTATTGAGTATTGAAGATTGAGGATTGAGGATTGAGGATTGGGAATTGAGAATTGAGTATGAGGACTGAGGGTTGAGGGTTGAGTTTTGAGGAATGAGGATTGAGGGTTCAGGATTGAGGATTGAGGATTGAGGATTGAGGATTGAGGATTGAGGATTGAGTATTGAAGATTGAGTATTGATGCCTGAGGAATGAGGATTGAGGATTGAAGATTGAGGATCGAGGATTGAAGATTGAGAATTGAGGATTGATGGTTGAGTATTGAGAATTGAGGATTGAGGATTGAGTATTGAGTGTTGAGGATTGAAGATTGAGTATTGAGTGTTGAAGACTGACAATTGAGGATTGAGGATTGAGGATTGAGGATTGAGGATTGAGGATTGAAGATTGAGTATTGAGGATTGATGATTGAGTATTGAGGATTGAGGATTGAGGATTGAGGATTGAAGATTGAGGATTGGGGACTGAGTGTTGAGTGTTGAGTTGTGAGAATTGATGTTTGTGGATAGAGATTTGAAGATTGCAGATTGAGTATTGAGTATTGAAAACTGTGAATTGATGATATTCTATTGAGGATTGAGGATTGACAGCTGATTGTTGAGGTCTGAAGATTGAGGATTCAGAATTTAGGATACAGGATTGAGGTTTGAGGACTGAGGATTGAGGATTGAGGATTGAGGATTGAGGATTGACGATTGAGGATTGAGGACAGAGGATTGAGGATTGAAGATTGAGGATTGGGTACTGAGTATTGAAGAATGAGGACTGAGGATAGAGGATTGAGGATTGAGGATTGAGGATTGAAGATTGAGTATTGAGGATTGAAGGTTGACGATTGAGGATTGAGGATTGAGGATTGAGGATTGAAGATTGAGGACTGAGCGTTGAGGGTTGAGTGATGAGAATTGATGTTTGTGGATAGAGGTTTGAAGATTGCAGATTGAGTATTGAGTATTGAAAACTGTGAATTGAGGATATTCTATTGAGAATTAAGGATTGACAACTGATTGTTGAGGACTGATGGCCGAAGATTGAGGATTCAGGATTGAGGATTCAGGATTGATGTTTGAGGACTGAGGATTGAGGATTGAGGATTGAGAGTTGAGGATTGAGGACAGAGGAGTGAAGATTGAGGATTGAGGATTGAGGATTTAGGATTGAAGATTGAGTATTGAGGATTGAAGACTGACGATTGAGGACTGAGGATTGAGGATTGAGGATTGAGGACTGAGGATTGAAGATTGAGTATTGAGAATTGAAGATTGAGGATTGAGGATTGAGGATTGAGGATTGAGGATAGAAGTTTGAGGATGAGGTCTGAGGGTTGAGGATTGAGGTTTGAGGACTGAGGGCTGAGGATTGAGGATTTAGAATTGAGGATTGAGGATTGAGGATTGAAGATTGAGGATTGAGTATTGAGGATTGAAGATTGAGGATTGAGGATTGATAATTGAGGATTGACGATGAGGTCTGAGGGTTGTGGATTGAGGTTTGATGACTGAGGGCTGAGGATTGAGGATTGAGAATTGTGGATTGAGGCTTGAGGATTGAAGATTGAGGATTGGGTATTGAGGATTGAAGTATGAGGATTGAGGATTGAGGATTGAGGATTGAGGATTGAAGATTGAGTATTGAGGATTGAAGACTGACGATTGAGGATTGAGGATAGAAGGTTGAGTATTCAGGATTGAGGATTTAGGATTGAGGATTGAGGATTGAGGATTGAGTATTGAGGATTGAAGATTGAGGATTGGGGCCTGAGTGTTGAAGATTGAGGATTGAGGATTGAGTATTGAGGATTGAGGATTGAGGATTGAAGATTCAGTATTGAGGATTGATGATTGAGAGTTGAGGATTGAGGATTGAGGATTGAGAATTGAGTGTTGACGATTGAAGATTGAGTATTGAGGGTTGAAGACTGACGATTGAGGATTGAGGATTGAGGATTGAGGATTGAGGATTGAGGATTGAAGATTGAGTATTGAGGATTGATGATTGAGGATTGAGGATTGAGGATTGAGGATTGAGGATTGAAGATTGAGGATTGGGGACTGAGTGTTGAGGGTTGAGATGTGAGAATTCATGTTTGTTTATAGAGGTTTGAAGATTGCAGATTGAGTATTGAGTATTGAAAACTGTGAATTGAGGATATTCTATTGAGAATTGAGGATTGACGACTGATTGTTGAGGACTGATTGCCGAAGATTGAGGATTCAGGATTGAGGATTCAGGATTGAGGTTTGAGGACAGAGGATTGAGGATTGAGGATTGAGGATTGAGGATTGAGGACAGAGGAGTGAAGATTGAGGATTGAGGATTGAGGATTGAGGATTGAAGATTGAGTATTGAGGATTGAAGACTGACGATTGAGGATTGAGGATTGAGGATTGAGGATTGAGGACTGAGAATTCAAGATTGAGTATTGAGGATTGAAGATTGAATATTGATGATTGAAGATTGAGGATTGAGGATTGAGGATTGAGGATTGAGGATTGACGACGAGGTCTGAGGGTTGTGGATTGAGGTTTGATGACGTAGGACTGAGGATTGAGGATTGAGAGTTGAGGATTGAGGATTGAGGATTGAAGATTGAGGATTGGGTATTGAGGATTGAGGAATGAGCATTGAGGATTGAGGATTGAGGATTGGGGAATGAAGATTGAGGATTGAGGATTGAGGATTGAGGATTGAAGATTGAGAATTGAGGATTGAAGATTGAGGATTGAGGATTGAGGATTGAGGATTGAGGATTGAGGATTGAGGATTGAAGATTGAGGATTGGGTATTGAGGACTGAACATTGAGGATTGAGGATTGAGGATTGAGGATTGAGGATTGAGGATTGATGATTGAAGATTGAATATTGATGATTGAAGATTGAGGATCGAGGATTGAGGGTTGTGGATTGAGGACGAGCACTGGGGGCTGAGTATTGATATTTGAGGTCTGAGGATTGAGGATTGAGGATTGAGAATTGAGGTCTGAGGATTGAGGATTGAGGATTGAGGATTGAGGATTGAGTATTGAGGATTGAAGATTGAGGATTGGGGACTGAGTGTTGAAGATTGAGTATTGAGGATTGAGTATTGAG
The DNA here is from genome assembly GCF_051401765.1 of Calliopsis andreniformis. Classification (NCBI taxonomy): domain Eukaryota; kingdom Metazoa; phylum Arthropoda; class Insecta; order Hymenoptera; family Andrenidae; genus Calliopsis; species Calliopsis andreniformis. The sequence goes on along the minus strand of NW_027480461.1, from coordinate 3,947,667 downwards.
GATTGAGGATTGAGGATTGAAGATTCAGTATTGAGGATTGAAGATTGAGAATTGAGGATTGAGGATTGAGCATTGAGGGCTGAGTGCTGAGGGTTGAGTGATGAGAATTGGTGATTGTGGATAGAGGTTTGAAGATTGCAGATTGAGTATTGAGTATTGAAAACTATGAATTGAGTATATTCTATTGAGGATTGAGGATTGACAACTGATTGTTAATGACTGAGGGCTGAAGATTGAGGATTCAGCAATGTGGATTCAGAATTGAGGACTCAGAATTGAGGTTTGAGGACTGAGGATTGAGGATTGAAGATTGAGTATTGAAGATTGAAGATTGAGGATTGAAGAATGTGGATTGAGGATTGAGGATTGAGTATTGAGGATTGAAGATTGAGGATTGGGTATTGAGGATTGAAGAGGAGGATTGAGGATTGAGTATTGAGGATTGAGGATCGAAGATTGAGTAGTGAGGATTGAGGATTGAAGATTGTGGACGAGGGCTGAGGGTTGAGAATTGAGGTTTGAGGACTGAGGGCTGAGGATTGAAGATTGAGAATTGAGGATTGAGGATTGAGCATTGAGGACTGAGTGTTGAGGGTTGAGGTTTGAGGACAGAGGACTGAGGATCGAGGATTGAGAATTGAGGATTGAGGATTGAGGATTGAAGATTGAGGATTGGGTATAGAGGATTGAAGAATGAGGATTGAGGATTGAGTATTGAGGATTGAGGATTGAAGATTAAGGATTGAGTATTAAAAACATTGTATTGAGGGTATTCTATTGAGGATTGAGGATTGACTACTGATTGTTGAGGACTGAGGGCCGAAGATTGAGGATTCAGGATTGAGGATTCAGAATTGTGGTTTGAGGACTGAGGATTGAGGATTGAAAATTGAGTATTGAGGATTGAAGGTTGAGGATTGAGGATTGAAGATTGAGGATTGGGTTTTGAGGATCGAAGAATGAGGATTGAGGATTGAGGATTGAGGACTGAGAATTGAGGATTGAAGATTGAGGATCGGGTATTGAGGATTGAAGAATGAGGATTGAGGATTGAGGATTGAGGATTGAGGATCGAAGATTGAGTATTGAGAATTGAAGATTGACGATTGAGGATTGAGGATTGAGGGTTGAGGATTGAACATTGAGGACTGAGTGTTGAGGGTTGAGTAATGGGAATTGTTGTTTGTGGATAGAGGTTTGAAGATTGCAGATTGAGTATTGAGTATTGAAAACTGTGAATTGGGAATATTCTATTGAGGATTGAGGATTGACAACTGATTGTTGATGACTGAGGTCTGAAGATTGAGGATTCAGGATTGAGGATACAGAATTGAGGTTTGAGGAACAAGGATTGAGGATTGAAGATTGAGTATTGAGGGTTGAGGCTTGAAGATTGAGTATTGAGGAGTGAGGATCAGGTCTGACGGTTGAGGGTTGAGGTTTGAGGACTGAGGACTGAGGATAGAGGATTGAGAATTGAGGATTGAGGATTGAGGATTGAGGATTGAAGATTGAAGATTGGGTATTGAGGATTGAAGAATGAGGATTGAGGATTGAGGATTGAGGATTGAGGATTGAAGATTGAGTATTGCGGATTGTAGACTGACGATTGAGGAATTAGGATTGAGGACGGAGGACTGAGGATTGAGGATTGAGAAATGAGGATTGAGGATTGAGGATTGAAGATTGTGGACTGGGTATTGAGGCTTGAAGAATGAGGATTCAGGATTGAGGATTGAGGATTGAGTGTTGAGGATTGAAGACTGAGTATTGATGGTTGAAGACTGACGATTGAGGATTGAGGATTGAGGATTGAGAATTGAGGATCGAGGATTGAAGATTGAGTATTGAGGATTGAAGATTGAGGATTGAGGATTGAGGATTGAAGATTGAGGGTTGAAGATTGAGGATTGGGTACTGAGTGTTGAGGGTTGACTTGTGAGAATTGATGTTTGTGGATAGAGATTTGAAGATTGCAGATTGAGTATTCAGTATTGAAAACTGTGAATTGATGATACTCTATTGGGGATTGAGGATTGACAGCTGATTGTTGAGGTCTGGGGTCTGAAGATTGAGGATTCAGGATTGAGGATACAGGATTGAGGTTTGAGGACTGAGGATTGAGGATTGAGGATTGAGGATTGAGGATTGAGGATTGAGGATTGAAGTCTGAGGATTGAGGATTGAAGTCTGAGGATTGAGTGTTGAGGATTGAGGTTTGAGGGCTGAGGACTGAGGATCGAGGATTGAGAATTGAGGATTGTGGATTGAGGATTGAAGATTGAGGATTTGGTATACAGGATTGAAGAATGAGGATTGAGGATTGAGGATTGAGGATTGAGGATTGAGGATTGAAGATTGAGTATTGAGGATTGAAGACTGGCGATTGAGGATTGTGGATTGAGGATTGAGAATTGAGGATTGAGGATTGAAGATTGAGTATTGAGGATTGCAGTTTGAGGATTGAGGATCGAGGATTGAGGATTGAGGATTGAGGACTGAAGATTGAGTATTGAGGATTGAAGACTGACGATCGAGGATTGAGGATTGAGGATTGAGGATTGAGGATTGAGGACTGAAGATTGAGTATTGAGGATTGAAGATTGAGGATTGAGGTTTGAGGGCTGAGGATTGAGGATTGAGGATTGAGGATTGAGGATTGATGATTGAGGATTGAGGATTGAAGATTGAGGATTGGGTATCGCAGATTGAACATGAAGGATTGAGGATTGAAGTTTGAGGATTGAGGATCGAGGATTGAGGATTGAGGATTGGGGATTGAAGATTGAGTATTGCGGATTGTAGACTGACGATTGAGGAATTAGGATTGAGGACGGAGGACTGAGGATTGTGGATTGAGGAATGGGGATTGAGGATTGTGGACTGAGGATTGAGGATTGAGGATTGAGGATTGAGGATTGAGGATTGAGGATTGAAGACTGAGGATTGAGGATTGAGGATGAGGGCTGAGGATTGAGGATTAAGGATTGAGGATTGAGGATTGAAGATTGAGTATTGAGGATCGAAGATTGACGATTGAGGATTGAAGATTGAGTATTGAGGATTGAAGTTTGAGGATTGAGGATTGAGGATTGAGGATTGAGGATTGAAGATTGAGGATGAGGGCTGAGGGTTGAGGATTGAGGTTTGAGGACTGAGGACTGAGGATTGAGGATTGAGAATGGAGGATTGTGGATTTAGGATTGAAGATTGAGGATTGGGTATTGAGGATTGAAGAATGAGGATCGAGGATTGAGGATTGAGGATTGAAGATTGAGGATTGGGTATTGAGGATTGAAGAATGAGGTTTGTGGATTGAGGATTGAGGATTGAGGATTGAGGATTGAAGGGAGAGTATTGAGGATTGAAGATTGAGGATTGGGGATTGAGGATTGAGGATTGAGGATTGAAGATTGAGGATGAGGGCTGAGGGTTGAGGATTGAGGTTTGAGGACTGAGGGCTGAGGATTGAGGATTGAGAATTGAGCATTGAGGATTGAGGATTGAGGATTGTGAATGAGGGCTCAGGGTTGAGGATTGAGGTTTGAGTATAGAATCCTGAGAATTCAGGATATTCTATTGAGTTTGATAATTGAGGATTGATGGTTGAGTATTGAGGACTGAGGATTGAGGATTGAAGATTGAGTATTGAAGATTGAAGATTGAGGATTGCGGATTGAGGATTGAGGATTGAGGATGAGGGCTGACGGTTGAGGATTGAGGATTGAGGATGATATCTGAGGGTTGAGGATTGAGGTTTGAGGACTGAGGACTGAGGATTGAGGACTGAGTAGTGAGGATGAGGGCTGAGGGTCGGGAATTGAGGTTTGACGACTGGGGACTGAGGATTGAGGATCGAGAATTGAGGATTTATGATTGAGGATTGAAGATTGAGGATTGGGTATTGAGGATTGAAGAATTAGGATTGAGGATTGAGGAATGAGGATTGAGGATTGAGGATCTAGGATTGGAGATTGATTATTGAGGATTTAGGATTGAGGACTGAGTATTGAAGATTGAGTATTGATCACTGAGGATTGAGGATTGAGGTTTGAGGACTGAGGATTGAGGATTGAAGATTGAGTATTGAGGATTGATGATTGAGGAATGAGGATTGAGGATTAAAGATTGAGGATTGGGGACTGAGGATTGAAGATTGAGTATTAAGGATTAAAGATTGAGGATTGAGGATTGAGGATTGAAGACTGAGGATTGAAGATTGAGGATTGGGGACTGAGTGTTGAGGGTTGAGTGATGAGAATTGATGTTTGTGCATAGAGCTTTGAAGATTGCAGATTGAGAATTGAGTATTGAAAACTGCGAATTGATGACATTCTATTGAGGATTGAGGATTGACATTTGATTGTTGAGGACTGAGAGCTGACGATTGAGGATTCAGGATTGAGGATTCAGGATTGAGATTTGAGGACAGAGGATTGAGGGTTGAGGATTGAGGATTGAGGATTGAGGATTCAGGATAGAAGATTGAGGATTGGGTATTGAGGATTGAATAATGAGGATTGAGGATTGACGATTGAGGATTGAGTATTGAGGATTGAAGGTTGAGGATTGAGGATTGAGGATTGAGGATGGAGGATGAGGGCTGAGGGTTGAGGATTGAGGTTTGAGTATTGAATCCTGAGAATTCAGGATATTCTATTGGGTATTGAGAATTGAGGATTGATGGTTGAGTATTGAGGACTGAGGAATGAGGCTTGAAGTTTAAGTATGGAAGATTCAGGATTGAGGTTTGAGGACTGAGGATTGAGGATTGAAGATTGAGTATTGAGGATTGAAGATTGAGGATTGAGGATTGAGGATTGAGGATTGTGGATGATGTCTGATGGTTGAGGATTGAGGTTTGAGGACTGTGGACTGAGGATTGAGGACTGATGGTTGAGGATGAGAGCTGAGGGTCGGGGATTGATGTTTGACGACTGAGGATTGAGGATTGGGGATTGAGAATTGAGGATTGATGATTGAGGATTGAAGATTGAGCATTGGGTATTGAGGATTGAAGAATGGGGATTGAGGATTGAGGATTGAGGATTGAGGATCGAGGATCTAGGATTGGAGATTGATTATTGAGGATTGAAGATTGAGGATTGAGGATTGAGGATTGAGGATCTAGGATTGGAGATTGATTATTGAGGATTGAAGATTGAGGATTGATGATTGAGGATTGAGAATTGAGCATTCAGGATGAGGACTGAGGGTTGAGGATTGAGGTTTGAGAAATGAGGATTGAGGATTGAGGATTGAGGATTGAGAATTGAGGATTGAAAATTGAGGATTGGCGATTGAGGATTGACGATTGAGGATTGAGTATTGAGGATTGAGAATGGTGGATTGAGGATTGAAATCGAGTATTGAGGATTGAAGATTGAGTATTGATGTCTGAGGATTGAGGATTGAGGATTGAGGATTGAGGATTGAGGATTGAGGATTGAAGATTGAGTATTGAGGATTGAAGATTGAGGATTGAGGATTGAGGGTTGAGGATGGAGGGTGAGGGCTGAGGGTTGAGGATTGAGGTTTGAGTATTGAATCCTGAGAATTCAGGATATTCTATTGAGTATTGAGAATTGAGGATTGATGGTTGAGTACTGAGGACTGAGGATTGAGGATTGAAGTTTGAGTATTGAGGATTCAGAATTGAGATTTGAGGACTGAGGATTGAGGATTGATGATTGAGGATTCAGGATTGAGGATTGAGGATTGAGGATTCAGGATGATGTCTGAGGGTTGAGGGCTGAGGTTTGAGGACTGAGGACTGAGGATTGAGGACTGAGGATTGAGGATGAGGTCTGAGGGTCAGGGATTGGGGTTTGACGACTGAGGACTGAGGACTGAGGATTGAGGTCTGAGAATTGAGGATTGAAATTGAGTATTGAGGATTGAAGATTGAGGATTGAGATTTGATTATTGAATATTGTGGATTGAGTATTGAACCATGAGAATTCAGGATGGTCTATTGAGTATTGAGAATTGAGGATTGATGGTTGAGTATTGAGGATTGATGGTTGAGGGTTGAGATTTGAATATTGAGGATTGAGGATTGAGGATTGAGGATTGAGGATTGAGGATTGAGGATTGAAGATTGAGGATTGGGTATTGAGGATTGAACATTGAGTAATGTGGATTGAGGATTGAAGGTTGAATATTGATGAATGAAGATTGAGGACTGATGATTGAGGATTGTGTATAGAGGACGAGGACTGAGGATTGAGTATTGATACTTGATGTCTGAGGAGTGAGGATTCAGGATTGCGAATTGAGGATTGAGGATTGAAGATTGAGGATTGGGTATTGAGAATTGAAGAATGAGGACCGAGGATTGAGGATTGAGGATTGAGGATTGAGGATTGAAGATTGAGTATTGAGGATTGAACGTTGAGGATTGAGGATTGAGAATTGAGGATTGGGGTTTGAAGATTGATTATTGAGGATTGAGGATTGAGGATCGAGGGTGAGGGCTGAGGGTTGAGGATTGAGGTTTGATGACTAAGGACTGAGGATTGAGGATTGAGAATTGAGGATTGAGGATTGGGGATTGAAGACTGAGGATTGGGCATTGAGGATTGTAGAATGAGGACTGAGGATTGAGGATTGGGGATTGAATATTGAGGATTGATGATTGAGGATTGAGGATTGAGGATCTAGGATTGAAGATTGAGGATTGAGGATTGAGGATTGAGGATTGAGAATTGAAGATTGAATATTGAGGATTGAAGATTGAGGATTGAGGATTGAGGATTGAGGATGGAGGATGAGGGCTGAGGGTTGAGGATTGAGGTTTGAGGACTGAGGACTGAGGATTGAGGATTGAGAATTGAGGATTGAGGATTGAGGATTGAGGATCTGGGTTGGAGATTGATTATTGAGGATTGAAGATTGAGGATTGAGGATTGATGATTGAGGATCTAGGATTGGAGATTGATTACTGAGGATTGAAGATTGAGGATTGATGATTGGGGATTCAGAATTGGGAATTGAGGATGAGGACTGACGGTTGAGGATTGAGCTTTGAGAAATGAGGGTTGAGAATTGAGGATTGAGGATTGAGGATTGAGGATTGAGGATTGAGTATTGAAGATTGAGTATTGATCACTGAGGATTGAGGATTGAGGATTGAGGATTGAGGATCTAGGATTGTAGATTGATTATTGAGGATTGAAGGTTGAGGATTGAGGATTGAGGATTGAGGATCTAGGATGGGAGATTGATTATTGAGGATTGAAGGTTGAAGACTGATGATTGAGGATTGAGAATTGAGAATTGAGGATGAGGACTGAGGGTTGGGAATTGAGGTTTGAGAAATGAGGATTGAGGATTGAGGATTGAGGATTGAGGGTTGAGGATTGAGGATTGAGTACTGAAGTTTGAGTATTGATAACTGAGGATTGAGGATTGAGGATTGAGGTCTGAGGATTGAGGATTGAAGATTGAATATTGAGGATTGAAGATTGAGGATTGAGGATTGAGGATTGAGGATGAAGGATGAGGGCTGAGGGTTGAGGATTGAGGTTTGAGGACTGAGGACTGAGGATTGAGGATTGAGAATCGAGGATTGAGGATTGAGGATTGAAGATTGAGGATTGGGTATTGAGGATTGAAGAATGAGGATTGAGGATTGAGGATTGAGGATTGAGGATTGAAGATTGAGTATTGAGGATTGAAGATTGACGATTGAGGATTGAGAATTGAGGATTGAGGATTGAGGATTGAGGATTGAAGATTGAGTATTGAGGATTGAAGGTTGAGGATTGTGGATTGAGGATTGAGGATTGAGGATTGAATATTGAGGATTGAGGATTGAGTATCTAGGATTGAAGATTGAGGTTTGAGGATTGAGGATTGAGGATTGAGGATGGAGGATGAGGGCTGAGGGTTGAGGATTGAGGTTTGAGCATTGAATCCTGAGAATTCAGGATATTCTATTGAGTATTGAGAATTGAGGATTGATGGTTGAGTATTGAGGACTGAGGATTGAGGCCTGAAGGTTGAGTATTGAAGATTCAGGATTGAGGTTTGAGGACTGAGGATTGAGGATTGAAGTTTGAGTATTGAGGATTGAAGATTGAGGATTGAGGATTGAGGATTGAGGATTGAGGATGATGTCTGAGGGTTGAGGATTGAGGTTTGAGGACTGAGGACTGAGGATTGAGGACTGAGGGTAGAGGATGAGGGCTGAGGGTCGGGGATTGAGGTTTGACGGCTGAGGATTGAGGACTGAGGATTGAGAATTGAGTATTGAGGATTGAAGACTGACGACTGAGGTTTGAGGATTGAGGATTGAGGATTGAGGATTGAGGATTGATGATTGAAGATTGAGTATTGAGGATTAAAGATTGACGATTGAGGATTGAGGATTGAGGATTGAAGATTGAGGATTGAAGATTGAGGATTGGGGACTGAGTGTTGAGGGTTGAGTGATGAGAATTGATGTTTGTGGATAGAGCTTTGAAGATTGCAGATTGAGTATTGAGTATTGAAAACTGTGAATTGATGATATTCTATTGAGGATTGAGGATTGACATTTGATTGTTGAGGACTGAGTACTGAAGATTGAGGATTCAGGATTGAGTATTCAGCATTGAGGTTTGAGGACTGAGGACTGAGGGTTGAGGATTGTGGATTGTGGATTGAGGATTGAGGATTGAGGATTGAGGATTGAGGATTGAGGATTGAAGATTGAGTATTGACAATTGAAGATTGAGGATTGAGGATTGAGGATTGATGATTGAGGATTGAAGATTGAGGATTGATGATTGAGGATTGAGGATTGAGGAACTAGGATTGACGATTGAGGATTGTGTATTGAGGATTGAGGATTGAGGATTGAGGATGTAGGATGAGGGCTGAGGGTTGAGGATTGAGGTTTGGGTATTGAATCCTGAGAATTCAGGATATTCTATTGAGTAATGAGAATTGAGGATTGATGGTTAAGTATTGAGGACTGAGGATTGAGGCTTGAAGGTTGAGTATTGAAGATTCAGAATTGAGGTTTGAGGACTGAGGATTGAGGATTGAAGATTGAGTATTTAGGATAGAAGATTGAGGATTGAGGATTGAGGATTGAGGATTGAGGATGACGTCTGAGGTTTGAGGACTGAGGTTTGAGGACTGAGGGCTGAGGATTGAGGACTGAGTATTGAGGATGAGCGCTGAGGGTCGGGGACTGAGGTTTGACGACTGAGGACTGAGGATTGAAGATTGAGAATTGAGGATTGATGATTGAGGATTGAAGATTGAGGATCGGGTATTGAGGATTGAAGAATGAGGATTGAGGATTGAGGAATGAGGATTGAGGATTGAGGATCTAGGATTGGAGATTGATTATTGAGGATTGAAGATTGAGGATTGAGGATTGAGCATTGAGGATCTAGGGTTGGAGATTGATTATTGAGGATTGAAGATTGAAGACTGATGATTGAGGATTGAGAATTGAGAATTGAGGTTGAGGACTGCGGGTTGAGAATTGATGTTTGAGAAATGAGGCTTGAAGATTGAGTATTGATGATTGAATATTGAGGATTGAGGATTGAGGTTTGAGGATTGAGGACGAGGACTGACGGTTGAGGATTGATGTTTGAGGATTGAGGATTGAGGATTGAGGATTGAGGACTGAGGATTGAGGATTGAGTATTGAGGATTGAGGATTGAGGATTGAGGATTGAGGATTGTGTATTGAGGATTGAGGATTGAGGATTGAAGATTGAGTATTGAGGATTGAAGATTGAGGGTTGAGGATAGAGGATTGAGTATGAGGACTGAGAGTTGAGGATTGAGTTTTGAGGAATGAGGATTGAGGGTTGAGGATTGAGGATTGAGGATTGAGGATTGAGGATTGAGGATTGAGGATTGAGTATTGAAGATTGAGTATTGATGCCTGAGGATTGAGGATTGAGGATTGAAGATTGAGGATCGAGGATTGAAGATTGAGAATTGAGGATTGATGGTTGAGTATTGAGAATTGAGGATTGAGGGTTGAGGATTGAGTATTGAGTATTGAAGATTGAGGTTTGATGATTGAGGATTGAGGATTGAGGATCGAGGATTGAGGATTGAATATTGAGGATTGAGGATTGACGATTGAGGATTGAGTATTAAGGATTGAAGATTGGGGATTGAGGATCTAGGATTGGATAATGATTATTGAGGATTGAAGATTGAGGACTGAGGATTGAGCATTGAGAATTGAGGATTGAGAATTGAGAATTGAGGAAGAGGACTGAGGGTTGAGGATTGAGGTTTGAGGAATGAGGATTGAGGATTGAGGTTTGAGGATTGGGGATTGAAGATTGAGTATTGAGGATTCAAGATTGAGAATTGAGGATTGAGGAATGAGGATTGAGGATTGAAGATTGAGGATTGAGGATTGAGGATTGAGGATTGAGGATTGAGGATTGAGGATTGAGGATTGACGATTGAGGATAGATGATTGAGGATTGAGGATTGAGGATTGAGGATTGAAGATTGAATATTGATGATTGAAGATTGAAGATTGAGGATTGAGGATTGAGGATTGAGAATTGAGAACTGAGTATGAGGACTGAGGGTTGAGGGTTGAGTTTTGAGGAATGAGGATTGAGGGTTCAGGATTGAGGATTGAGGATTGAGGATCGAGGATTGAGGATTGAGGATTGAGTATTGAAGATTGAGTATTGATGCCTGATGATTGAGGATTGAGGATTGAAGATTGAGGATCGAGGATTGAAGATTGAGAATTGAGGATTGATGGTTGAGTATTGAGAATTGAGGATTGAGGATTGAGGATTGAGTATTGAGTATTGAAGATTGAGGATTGATGATTGAGGATTGAGGATTGAGGATCGAGGATTGAGGATTGAATATTGAGGATTGAGGATTGACGATTGAGGATTGAGTATTAAGGATTGAAGATTGGGGATTGAGGATCTAGGATTGGAGATTGATTATTGAGGATTGAAGATTGAGGATTGAGGATTGAGAATTGAGAATTGAGAATTGAGTATGAGGACTGAGGGTTGAGGATTGAGGTTTGAAGAATGAGGATTGAGGGTTGAGGATTGAGGATTTAGGATTGAGGATTGAGGATTGAGTATTGAAGATTGAGTATTGATGCCTGAGGATTGAGGATTGAGGATTGAGGATTGAGGATCGAGGATTGAAGATTGAGAATTGAGAATTCATGGTTGAGTATTGAGGATTGAGTATTGAGGATTGAGGATTGAGTATTGAAGATTGAGGATTGATGATTGAGGATTGAGGATTGAGGATCGAGGATTGAGGATTGAATATTGAGGATAGAGGATTGAGGGTTGAGGATTGAGGATTAAGGACTGAAGATTGGGGATTGAGGATCTATGATTGGAGATTGATTATTGAGGATTGAAAATTGAGGATTGAGGATTGAGGATTGAGAATTGAGTATTGAGGATTGAAGATTGATGATTCAGGATTGAGGATTGAGGATTGAGGATTGAGGGTTGAGGATTGAGGATTGAAGGTTGAGTATTGAGGATTGAAGATTGAGGATTGAGGATTGAGGATTGAGGATTGAGGATTGAGCATTGAAGATCGAAGGTTGAGGACTGGCGATTGAGGATTGAAGATTGAGGATTAAGGACTGAGGATTGGGGATTGAGGATCTAGGAATGGAGATTGATTTTTGGGGATTGAAGGTTGAGGATTGAGGATTGAGGATTGAGAATTGAGGATGAGGACTGAGGGTTGAGGATTGAGGTTTGAGGAATAATGATTGAGGGTTGAGGATTGAGGATTGAGGGTTGAAGATTGAATATTGAGGATTGACGATTGAGGAATGATGATTAAGGATTGTGGATGGAGGATGAGGGCTGAGGGTTGAGGATTGAAGTTTGAGGACTGAGGACTGAGGACTGAGGATTGAGGATTGAGAATTGAGGATTGAGGACTGAGGATTGTGGATTGAAGATTGAGTATTGAGGATTGATGATTGAGGATTGAGGATTGAGGATTGAGGATCGAGGATTTAGTATTGATGATTGAGTATTGATGATTGAGGATTGAGGATTGAGGATTGGGGTTGAGGATTGAGCATTGAGGTTTGAGGACTGAGAGCTGAGGATTGAGGATTGAGGATTGAGGATTGAGGATTGAGGATTGAAGATTGAGGATTGGGGACTGAGGATTGAAGATTCATGATTGAGGATTGAGGATTGAGGATTGAGGATTGAGGATTAAGTATTGACGATTGAAGATTGAGGATTGAGGATTGAGGATTGAAGTTTGAGCATGAGGGCTGAGGGTTGAGGATTGAGGTTTGAGGCCTGAGGGCTGAGGATTGAGGATTGTGAATTGAGGATTGAGGATTGAGGGTTGAAGATTGAGGCTTGTGTATTGAGGATTGAAGATTGGGGATTGAGGATTGAGGATTGAGGATTGACGATGAGGTCTGAGGGTTGAGGATTGAGGTTTGATGACTGAGGACTGAGGATTGAGGATTGAGAATTGAGGATTGAGGATTGAGGATTGAAGATTGAGGATTGGGTATTGAGGATTGAGGAATGAGGATTGAGGATTGAGGATTGAGGATTGAGGAATGAAGATTCAGTATTGAGGATTGAGGATTGAGGATTGAAGATTGAGTATTGAGGATTGACGATTGGGGATTGAGGATTGAGGATTGAGGATTGAGGATTGAAGATTGAGGATTGGGGACTGAGTGTTGAGGTTCGAGTTATGAGGATTGATGTTTGTGGATAGAGATTTGAAGATTGCAGACTGAGTATTGCGTATTGAAAACTATGAACTGAGGATATTCTATTGAGGATTTTGGATTCACAACTGATTGTTGAGGACTGAGTGCTGAAGATTGACGATTCTGGATTGAGGATTCAGGATTGTGGTTTGAGGACTGAGGATTGAGGATTGAGGATTCAGGATTGAGGATTGAGGATTGAGGATTGAGGATTGAGGATTGAAGACAGAGGATTGGGTATTGAGGATTGAACATTGAGGATTGAGGATTGAGGATTGAGGATTGAGGATTGAGGATTGAAGATTGAATATTGATGATTGAAGATTGAGGATTGAGGGTTGAGGGTTGTGGATTGAGGACGAGGACTGAGGGCTGAGGATTGAGGATTGAGGACTGAGGATTGAGGATGAAGGCTGAGGGTTGAGGATTGAGGTTTGAGGACTGAGGACTGAGGATTGAGGATTGAGAATTGAGGATTGAGGATTGAGGATTGAAGATTGAATATTGATGACTGAATATTGAGGACTGAGGATTGAGAGTTGTGGATTGAGGACGAGGACTGCGGGCTGAATATTGATGTTTGAGGTCTGAGGATTAAGGAATGTGGATTGAGAATTGAGGATTGAGGATTGAGGATTGAGGATTGAGGATTGAGGATTGAGTATTGAAGATTGAGTATTGATGCCTGAGGATTGAGGATTGAGGATTGAAGATTGAGGATCGAGGATTGAAGATTGAGAATTGAGGATTGATGGTTGAGTATTGAGAATTGAGGACTGAGGATTGAGGATTGAGTATTAAGGATTGAAGATTGGGGATTGAGGATCTAGGATTGGATATTGATTATTGAGGATTGAAGATTGAGGACTGAGGATTGAGGATTGAGTATAGAGGATTGAGAATTGAGAATTGAGGAAGAGGACTGATGGTTGAGGATTGAGGTTTGAGGAATGAGGATTGAGGATTGAGGATTGAGGATTGGGGATTGAAGATTGAGTATTGAGGATTGAGGATTGACGATTGAGGATAGATGATTGAGGATTGAGGATTGTGGATTGAGGATTGAAGATTGAATATTGATGATTGAAGATTGAGGATTGAGGATTGAGTGTTGTGGATTGAGGACGAGAACTGAGGGTTGAATATTGATGTTTGAGGTCTGAGGATTGAGGATTGAGGATTGAGAATTGAGGATTGAGGATTGAGGATTGAAGATTGAGGATTGGGTATTGAGGATTGAAGAATGAGCATTGAGGTTTGAGGACTGAGAGCTGAGGATTGAGGATTGAGGATTGAGGATTGAGGATTGAGGATTGAAGATTGAGGATTGGGGACTGAGGATTGAAGATTCATGATTGAGGATTGAGGATTGAGGATTGAGGATTGAGGATTGAAGATTGAGGATTGGGGACTGAGGATTGAAGATTCATGATTGAGGATTGAGGATTGAGGATTGAGGATTGAGGATTGATGATTAAGTATTGACGATTGAAGATTGAGGATTGAGGATTGAGGATTGAAGTTTGAGCATGAGGGCTGAGGGTTGAGGATTGAGGTTTGAGGCCTGAGGGCTGAGGATTGAGGATTGTGAATTGAGGATTGAGGATTGAGGGTTGAAGATTGAGGCTTGTGTATTGAGGATTGAAGATTGGGGATTGAGGATTGAGGATTGAGGATTGACGATGAGGTCTGAGGGTTGAGGATTGAGGTTTGATGACTGAGGACTGAGGATTGAGGATTGAGAATTGAGGATTGAGGATTGAGGATTGAAGATTGAGGATTGGGTATTGAGGATTGAGGAATGAGGATTGAGGATTGAGGATTGAGGATTGAGGAATGAAGATTCAGTATTGAGGATTGAGGATTGAGGATTGAAGATTGAGTATTGAGGATTGACGATTGGGGATTGAGGATTGAGGATTGAGGATTGAGGATTGAAGATTGAGGATTGGGGACTGAGTGTTGAGGTTCGAGTTATGAGGATTGATGTTTGTGGATAGAGATTTGAAGATTGCAGACTGAGTATTGCGTATTGAAAACTATGAACTGAGGATATTCTATTGAGGATTTTGGATTCACAACTGATTGTTGAGGACTGAGTGCTGAAGATTGACGATTCTGGATTGAGGATTCAGGATTGTGGTTTGAGGACTGAGGATTGAGGATTGAGGATTCAGGATTGAGGATTGAGGATTGAGGATTGAGGATTGAGGATTGAAGACAGAGGATTGGGTATTGAGGATTGAACATTGAGGATTGAGGATTGAGGAATGAGGATTGAGGATTGAGGATTGAAGATTGAATATTGATGATTGAAGATTGAGGATTGAGGGTTGAGGGTTGTGGATTGAGGACGAGGACTGAGGGCTGAGGATTGAGGATTGAGGACTGAGGATTGAGGATGAAGGCTGAGGGTTGAGGATTGAGGTTTGAGGACTGAGGACTGAGGATTGAGGATTGAGAATTGAGGATTGAGGATTGAGGATTGAAGATTGAATATTGATGACTGAATATTGAGGACTGAGGATTGAGAGTTGTGGATTGAGGACGAGGACTGCGGGCTGAATATTGATGTTTGAGGTCTGAGGATTAAGGAATGTGGATTGAGAATTGAGGATTGAGGATTGAGGATTGAGGATTGAGGATTGAGGATTGAGTATTGAAGATTGAGTATTGATGCCTGAGGATTGAGGATTGAGGATTGAAGATTGAGGATCGAGGATTGAAGATTGAGAATTGAGGATTGATGTTTGAGTATTGAGAATTGAGGACTGAGGATTGAGGATTGAGTATTAAGGATTGAAGATTGGGGATTGAGGATCTAGGAT
Source organism: Calliopsis andreniformis (assembly GCF_051401765.1). Classification (NCBI taxonomy): domain Eukaryota; kingdom Metazoa; phylum Arthropoda; class Insecta; order Hymenoptera; family Andrenidae; genus Calliopsis; species Calliopsis andreniformis. Next base: position 3,932,115 of record NW_027480461.1, on the reverse strand, counting down.
TGGATATTGATTATTGAGGATTGAAGATTGAGGACTGAGGATTGAGGATTGAGTATTGAGGATTGAGAATTGAGAATTGAGGAAGAGGACTGATGGTTGAGGATTGAGGTTTGAGGAATGAGGATTGAGGATTGAGGATTGAGGATTGGGGATTGAAGATTGAGTATTGAGGATTGAGGATTGACGATTGAGGATAGATGATTGAGGATTGAGGATTGTGGAGTGAGGATTGAAGATTGAATATTGATGATTGAAGATTGACGATTGAGGATTGAGTGTTGTGGATTGAGGACGAGAACTGAGGGTTGAATATTGATGTTTGAGGTCTGAGGATTGAGGATTGAGGATTGAGAATTGAGGATTGAGGATTGAGGATTGAAGATTGAGGATTGGGTATTGAGGATTGAAGAATGAGCATTGAGGATTGAGGATTGAGGATTGAGGATTGCAGATTGAGTATTGAGGATTGAGGATTGAGGATTGAGGACTGAGGATTGACGATTGAGTATTGAAGATTGAGGATTTATGACTGAGGATTGAGGATTAAGGACTGAAGATTGGGGATTGAGGATCTAGGATTGGAGATTGATTATTGAGGATTGAAGATTGAGGATTGAGGATTGAGGATTGAGAATTGAGAATTGAGGATGAGGACTGAGGGTTGAGGATTGAGGTTTGAGGAATGATGATTGAGGGTTGAGGATTGAGGATTGAGGATTGAGGATTGAGTATTGAAGATTGAGTATTGATGGCTGAGGATTGAGGATTGTGGATTGAGGATTGATGATTGAGGATTGAAGATTAAGTATTGGGGATTGAAGATTGAGGACTCAGGATTGAGGATTGAGGATGGAGCATAAGGACTGACGGTTGAGGATTGAGGTTTGAGGAATGAGGATTGAGGATTGAGGACTGAGGATTGAGGATTGAGCATTGAGGATTGAAGATTGAGGACTGGGGATTGAGGATTGAGGATTGAGGATTAAGGATTGAAGATTGGGGATTGAGGATCTAGGATTGGAGATTGATTATTGAGGATTGAAGATTGAGGATTGAGGATTGAGAATTGAGAATTGAGAATTGAGTATGAGGACTGATGGTCGAGGATTGAGGTTTGAGGAATGAGGATTGAGGGTTGAGGATTGAGGATTGAGGATTGAGGATTGAGGATTGAGTATTGAAGATTGAGTATTGATGCCTGAGGGTTGAGGATTGAGGATTGAGGATTGAGGATCGAGGATTGCAGATTGAGAATTGAGAATTCATGGTTGAGTATTGAGGATTGAGAATTGAGGATTGAGGATTGAGTATTGAATATTGAGGATTGATGATTGAGGATTGAGGATTGAGGATCGAGGATTGAGGATTGAATATTGAGGATAGATGATTGAGGATTGAGGATTGAGGATTAAGGACTGAAGATTGGGGATTGAGGATCTATGATTGGAGATTGATTATTGAGGATTGAAAATTGAGGATTGAGGATTGAGGATTGAGAATTGAGTATTGAGGATTGAAGATTGATGATTCAGGATTGAGGATTGAGGATTGAGGATTGAGGGTTGAGGATTGAAGATTGAAGGTTGAGTATTGAGGATCGAAGATTGAGGATTGACGATTGAGGATTGAGGATTGAGTATTGAGCATTGAAGATTGAGGATTGGGGATTGAGGATTGACGATTGAGGATTGAGTATTGAGGATTGAAGATTGAGTATTGATGATTGTAGATTGAGGATCGAGGATTGAGGGTTGAGGATTGAGGACCAGGACTGGCGGTTGAGGATTGAGGATTGAGGTTTGAGGAATGAGGATTGAGGATTGAGGACTGAGGATTGAGGATTGAGCATTGAGGATTGAAGATTGAGGACTGGGGATTGAGGATTGAGGATTGAGGATTAAGGATTGAAGATTGGGGATTGAGGATCTAGGATTGGAGATTGATTATTGAGGATTGAAGATTGAGTATTGGGGATTGAATATTGAGGATTGACGATTGAGGATTGAGAATGAGGGCAGAGGGTTGAGGATTGAGCTTTGAGTATAGAATCCTGAGAATTAAGGATATTCTATTGAGCATTGAGAATTTAGGATTGAGGGTTGAGTATTGAGGATTGAGGATTGAGGATTGAGGTTTGAGTATTGGAGATTGAGGATTGACGATTGAGGATTGAGGATTGAGGATTGAGGATTGAGTATTGGAGATTGAGGATTGACGATTGAGGATTGAGGATTGAGGATTGAGGATTGAGTATTGAGGATTGAAGGTTGAGTATTGAGGATTGAAGATTGATGATTGAGGATTGAGGGTTGAGGATTGAGTATTGAGGATAGACGCTTGAGGATTGAGGGTTGAGGATGTAGGATTGAAGAGAGAGGACTGAGTGCTGAGGATTGAGTGTTGAGAATTGATGCTTGAGGCTTGAGATTTGATTATTGAATATTCTGGATTGAGTATTGAACCATCAGAATTCAGGATGTTCTATTGAGTATTGAGAATTGAGGATTGATGGTTGAGTATTGAGGATTGATGGTTGAGGGTTGAGTGTTGAATATTGAGGAATGAGGATTGAGGATTGAGGATTCAGTATTGAAGATTGAGGATTGATGATTGAGGATTGAGGATTGAGGATTGGGGATTGAGTATTGAGCATTGAGGTTTGAGGACTGAGGGCTGAGGATTGAGGATTGAGGACTGAGGATTGAGGATGAGGGCTGAGGGTTGAGGATTGAGGTTTGAGGACTGAGGACTGAGGATTGAGGATTGAGCATTGAGGATTGAGGATTGAGGATTGAAGATTGAGGATTGGGTATTGAGGATTGAAGAATGAGGATTGAGGATTGAGGATTGAGGATTGAGGATTGAGGATTGAAGATTGAATATTGATGATTGAAGATTGAGGATTGAGGGTTGAGGGTTGTGGATTGAGGACGAGGACTGAGGGCTGAGGATTGAGGATTGAGGACTGAGGATTGAGGATGAAGGCTGAGGGTTGAGGATTGAGGTTTGAGGACTGAGGACTGAGGATTGAGGATTGAGAATTGAGGATTGAGGATTGAGGATTGAAGATTGAATATTGATGACTGAATATTGAGGACTGAGGATTGAGAGTTGTGGATTGAGGACGAGGACTGCGGGCTGAATATTGATGTTTGAGGTCTGAGGATTAAGGAATGTGGATTGAGAATTGAGGATTGAGGATTGAGGATTGAGGATTGAGGATTGAGGATTGAGTATTGAAGATTGAGTATTGATGCCTGAGGATTGAGGATTGAGGATTGAAGATTGAGGATCGAGGATTGAAGATTGAGAATTGAGGATTGATGGTTGAGTATTGAGAATTGAGGACTGAGGATTGAGGATTGAGTATTAAGGATTGAAGATTGGGGATTGAGGATCTAGGATTGGATATTGATTATTGAGGATTGAAGATTGAGGACTGAGGATTGAGGATTGAGTATTGAGGATTGAGAATTGAGAATTGAGGAAGAGGACTGATGGTTGAGGATTGAGGTTTGAGGAATGAGGATTGAGGATTGAGGATTGAGGATTGGGGATTGAAGATTGAGTATTGAGGATTGAGGATTGACGATTGAGGATAGATGATTGAGGATTGAGGATTGTGGATTGAGGATTGAAGATTGAATATTGATGATTGAAGATTGAGGATTGAGGATTGAGTGTTGTGGATTGAGGACGAGAACTGAGGGTTGAATATTGATGTTTGAGGTCTGAGGATTGAGGATTGAGGATTGAGAATTGAGGATTGAGGATTGAGGATTGAAGATTGAGGATTGGGTATTGAGGATTGAAGAATGAGCATTGAGGTTTGAGGACTGAGAGCTGAGGATTGAGGATTGAGGATTGAGGATTGAGGATTGAGCATTGAAGATTGAGGATTGGGGACTGAGGATTGAAGATTCATGATTGAGGATTGAGGATTGAAGATTGAGGATTGGGGACTGAGGATTGAAGATTCATGATTGAGGATTGAGGATTGAGGATTGAGGATTGAGGATTGATGATTAAGTATTGACGATTGAAGATTGAGGATTGAGGATTGAGGATTGAAGTTTGAGCATGAGGGCTGAGGGTTGAGGATTGAGGTTTGAGGCCTGAGGGCTGAGGATTGAGGATTGTGAATTGAGGATTGAGGATTGAGGGTTGAAGATTGAGGCTTGTGTATTGAGGATTGAAGATTGGGGATTGAGGATTGAGGATTGAGGATTGACGATGAGGTCTGAGGGTTGAGGATTGAGGTTTGATGACTGAGGACTGAGGATTGAGGATTGAGAATTGAGGATTGAGGATTGAGGATTGAAGATTGAGGATTGGGTATTGAGGATTGAGGAATGAGGATTGAGGATTGAGGATTGAGGATTGAGGAATGAAGATTCAGTATTGAGGATTGAGGATTGAGGATTGAAGATTGAGTATTGAGGATTGACGATTGGGGATTGAGGATTGAGGATTGAGGATTGAGGATTGAAGATTGAGGATTGGGGACTGAGTGTTGAGGTTCGAGTTATGAGGATTGATGTTTGTGGATAGAGATTTGAAGATTGCAGACTGAGTATTGCGTATTGAAAACTATGAACTGAGGATATTCTATTGAGGATTTTGGATTCACAACTGATTGTTGAGGACTGAGTGCTGAAGATTGACGATTCTGGATTGAGGATTCAGGATTGTGGTTTGAGGACTGAGGATTGAGGATTGAGGATTCAGGATTGAGGATTGAGGATTGAGGATTGAGGATTGAGGATTGAAGACAGAGGATTGGGTATTGAGGATTGAACATTGAGGATTGAGGATTGAGGATTGAGGATTGAGGATTGAGGATTGAAGATTGAATATTGATGATTGAAGATTGAGGATTGAGGGTTGAGGGTTGTGGATTGAGGACGAGGACTGAGGGCTGAGGATTGAGGATTGAGGACTGAGGATTGAGGATGAAGGCTGAGGGTTGAGGATTGAGGTTTGAGGACTGAGGACTGAGGATTGAGGATTGAGAATTGAGGATTGAGGATTGAGGGTTGAAGATTGAATATTGATGACTGAATATTGAGGACTGAGGATTGAGAGTTGTGGATTGAGGACGAGGACTGCGGGCTGAATATTGATGTTTGAGGTCTGAGGATTAAGGAATGTGGATTGAGAATTGAGGATTGAGGATTGAGGATTGAGGATTGAGGATTGAGGATTGAGTATTGAAGATTGAGTATTGATGCCTGAGGATTGAGGATTGAGGATTGAAGATTGAGGATCGAGGATTGAAGATTGAGAATTGAGGATTGATGGTTGAGTATTGAGAATTGAGGACTGAGGATTGAGGATTGAGTATTAAGGATTGAAGATTGGGGATTGAGGATCTAGGATTGGATATTGATTATTGAGGATTGAAGATTGAGGACTGAGGATTGAGGATTGAGTATTGAGGATTGAGAATTGAGAATTGAGGAAGAGGACTGATGGTTGAGGATTGAGGTTTGAGGAATGAGGATTGAGGATTGAGGATTGAGGATTGGGGATTGAAGATTGAGTATTGAGGATTGAGGATTGACGATTGAGGATAGCTGATTGAGGATTGAGGATTGTGGATTGAGGATTGAAGATTGAATATTGATGATTGAAGATTGAGGATTGAGGATTGAGTGTTGTGGATTGAGGACGAGAACTGAGGGTTGAATATTGATGTTTGAGGTCTGAGGATTGAGGATTGAGGATTGAGAATTGAGGATTGAGGATTGAGGATTGAAGATTGAGGATTGGGTATTGAGGATTGAAGAATGAGCATTGAGGATTGAGGATTGAGGATTGAGGATTGCAGATTGAGTATTGAGGATTGAGGATTGAGGATTGAGGACTGAGGATTGACGATTGAGTATTGAAGATTGAGGATTTATGACTGAGGATTGAGGATTAAGGACTGAAGATTGGGGATTGAGGATCTAGGATTGGAGATTGATTATTGAGGATTGAAGATTGAGGATTGAGGATTGAGGATTGAGAATTGAGAATTGAGGATGAGGACTGAGGGTTGAGGATTGAGGTTTGAGGAATGATGATTGAGGGTTGAGGATTGAGGATTGAGGATTGAGGATTGAGTATTGAAGATTGAGTATTGATGGCTGAGGATTGAGGATTGTGGATTGAGGATTGAGGATTGAGGATTGAAGATTAAGTATTGGGGATTGAAGATTGAGGACTCAGGATTGAGGATTGAGGATGGAGGATAAGGACTGACGGTTGAGGATTGAGGTTTGAGGAATGAGGATTGAGGATTGAGGACTGAGGATTGAGGATTGAGCATTGAGGATTGAAGATTGAGGACTGGGGATTGAGGATTGAGGATTGAGGATTAAGGATTGAAGATTGGGGATTGAGGATCTAGGATTGGAGATTGATTATTGAGGATTGAAGATTGAGGATTGAGGATTGAGAATTGAGAATTGAGAATTGAGTATGAGGACTGATGGTTGAGGATTGAGGTTTGAGGAATGAGGATTGAGGGTTGAGGATTGAGGATTGAGGATTGAGGATTGAGGATTGAGTATTGAAGATTGAGTATTGATGCCTGAGGATTGAGGATTGAGGATTGAGGATTGAGGATCGAGGATTGAAGATTGAGAATTGAGAATTCATGGTTGAGTATTGAGGATTGAGAATTGAGGATTGAGGATTGAGTATTGAATATTGAGGATTGATGATTGAGGATTGAGGATTGAGGATCGAGGATTGAGGATTGAATATTGAGGATAGATGATTGAGGATTGAGGATTGAGGATTAAGGACTGAAGATTGGGGATTGAGGATCTATGATTGGAGATTGATTATTGAGGATTGAAAATTGAGGATTGAGGATTGAGGATTGAGAATTGAGTATTGAGGATTGAAGATTGATGATTCAGGATTGAGGATTGAGGATTGAGGATTGAGGGTTGAGGATTGAAGATTGAAGGTTGAGTATTGAGGATCGAAGATTGAGGATTGACGATTGAGGATTGAGGATTGAGTATTGAGCATTGAAGATTGAGGATTGGGGATTGAGGATTGACGATTGAGGATTGAGTATTGAGGATTGAAGATTGAGTATTGATGATTGTAGATTGAGGATCGAGGATTGAGGGTTGAGGATTGAGGACCAGGACTGGCGGTTGAGGATTGAGGTTTGAGGATTGAGGTTTGAGGATTGAGGACTGAGGCTTGAGGATTGACGATTGAGCATAGAGGATTGAAGGTTGAGGACTGGCGATTGAGGATTGAAGATTGAGGATTAAGGACTGTGGATTGAGGATTGAGGATCTAGGAATGGAGATTGATTTTTGGGGATTGAAGGTTGAGGATTGAGGATTGAGGATTGAGAATTGAGAATTGAGGATGAGGACTGAGGGTTGAGGATTGAGGTTTGAGGAACGAGGATTGAGGATTGAGGATTGAGGACTGAGGATTGACGATTGAGTATTGAAGATTGAGGATTTATGACTGGCGATTGAGGATTGAGGATTGAGGGTTGAGTATTGAGGATTGAAGATTGAGTATTGGGGATTGAATATTGAGGATTGACGATTGAGGATTGAGAATGAGGGCAGAGGGTTGAGGATTGAGCTTTGAGTATAGAATCCTGAGAATTAAGGATATTCTATTGAGCATTGAGAATTTAGGATTGAGGGTTTAGTATTGAGGATTGAGGATTGAGGATTGAGGTTTGAGTATTGGAGATTGAGGATTGACGATTGAGGATTGAGGATTGAGGATTGAGGATTGAGTATTGGAGATTGAGGATTGACGATTGAGGATTGAGGATTGAGGATTGAGGATTGAGTATTGAGGATTGAAGGTTGAGTATTGAGGATTGAAGATTGATGATTGAGGATTGAGGGTTGAGGATTGAGTATTGAGGATAGACGCTTGAGGATTGAGGGTTGAGGATGTAGGATTGAAGAGAGAGGACTGAGTGCTGAGGATTGAGTGTTGAGAATTGATGCTTGAGGCTTGAGATTTGATTATTGAATATTCTGGATTGAGTATTGAACCATCAGAATTCAGGATGTTCTATTGAGTATTGAGAATTGAGGATTGATGGTTGAGTATTGAGGATTGATGGTTGAGGGTTGAGTGTTGAATATTGAGGAATGAGGATTGAGGATTGAGGATTCAGTATTGAAGATTGAGGATTGATGATTGAGGATTGAGGATTGAGGATTGGGGATTGAGTATTGAGCATTGAGGTTTGAGGACTGAGGGCTGAGGATTGAGGATTGAGGACTGAGGATTGAGGATGAGGGCTGAGGGTTGAGGATTGAGGTTTGTGGACTGAGGACTGAGGATTGAGGATTGAGCATTGAGGATTGAGGATTAAGGATTGAAGATTGAGGATTGGGTATTGAGGATTGAAGAATGAGGATTGAGGATTGAGGATTGAGGATTGAGGATTGAGGATTGAAGATTGAATATTGATGATTGAAGATTGAGGATTGAGGGTTGAGGGTTGTGGATTGAGGACGAGGACTGAGGGCTGAGGATTGAGGATTGAGGACTGAGGATTGAGGATGAAGGCTGAGGGTTGAGGATTGAGGTTTGAGGACTGAGGACTGAGGATTGAGGATTGAGAATTGAGGATTGAGGATTGAGGATTGAAGATTGAATATTGATGACTGAATATTGAGGACTGAGGATTGAGAGTTGTGGATTGAGGACGAGGACTGCGGGCTGAATATTGATGTTTGAGGTCTGAGGATTAAGGAATGTGGATTGAGAATTGAGGATTGAGGATTGAGGATTGAGGATTGAGGATTGAGGATTGAGTATTGAAGATTGAGTATTGATGCCTGAGGATTGAGGATTGAGGATTGAAGATTGAGGATCGAGGATTGAAGATTGAGAATTGAGGATTGATGGTTGAGTATTGAGAATTGAGGACTGAGGATTGAGGATTGAGTATTAAGGATTGAAGATTGGGGATTGAGGATCTAGGATTGGATATTGATTATTGAGGATTGAAGATTGAGGACTGAGGATTGAGGATTGAGTATTGAGGATTGAGAATTGAGAATTGAGGAAGAGGACTGATGGTTGAGGATTGAGGTTTGAGGAATGAGGATTGAGCATTGAGGATTGAGGATTGGGGATTGAAGATTGAGTATTGAGGATTGAGGATTGACGATTGAGGATAGATGATTGAGGATTGAGGATTGTGGATTGAGGATTGAAGATTGAATATTGATGATTGAAGATTGAGGATTGAGGATTGAGTGTTGTGGATTGAGGACGAGAACTGAGGGTTGAATATTGATGTTTGAGGTCTGAGGATTGAGGATTGAGGATTGAGAATTGAGGATTGAGGATTGAGGATTGAAGATTGAGGATTGGGTATTGAGGATTGAAGAATGAGCATTGAGGTTTGAGGACTGAGAGCTGAGGATTGAGGATTGAGGATTGAGGATTGAGGATTGAGGATTGAAGATTGAGGATTGGGGACTGAGGATTGAAGATTCATGATTGAGGATTGAGGATTGAGGATTGAGGATTGAGGATTGAGGATTGAAGATTGAGGATTGGGGACTGAGGATTGAAGATTCATGATTGAGGATTGAGGATTGAGGATTGAGGATTGAGGATTGATGATTAAGTATTGACGATTGAAGATTGAGGATTGAGGATTGAGGATTGAAGTTTGAGCATGAGGGCTGAGGGTTGAGGATTGAGGTTTGAGGCCTGAGGGCTGAGGATTGTGAATTGAGGATTGAGGATTGAGGGTTGAAGATTGAGGCTTGTGTATTGAGGATTGAAGATTGGGGATTGAGGATTGAGGATTGAGGATTGACGATGAGGTCTGAGGGTTGAGGATTGAGGTTTGATGACTGAGGACTGAGGATTGAGGATTGAGAATTGAGGATTGAGGATTGAGGATTGAAGGTTGAGGATTGGGTATTGAGGATTGAGGAATGAGGATTGAGCATTGAGGATTGAGGATTGAGGAATGAAGATTCAGTATTCAGGATTGAGGATTGAGGATTGAAGATTGAGTATAGAGGATTGACGATTGGGGATTGAGGATTGAGGATTGAGGATTGAGGATTGAAGATTGAGGATTGGGGACTGAGTGTTGAGGTTCGAGTTATGAGGATTGATGTTTGTGGATAGAGATTTGAAGATTGCAGACTGAGTATTGCGTATTGAAAACTATGAACTGAGGATATTCTATTGAGGATTTTGGATTCACAACTGATTGTTGAGGACTGAGTGCTGAAGATTGACGATTCTGGATTGAGGATTCAGGATTGTGGTTTGAGGACTGAGGATTGAGGATTGAGGATTCAGGATTGAGGATTGAGGATTGAGGATTGAGGATTGAGGATTGAAGACAGAGGATTGGGTATTGAGGATTGAACATTGAGGATTGAGGATTGAGGATTGAGGATTGAGGATTGAGGATTGAAGATTGAATATTGATGATTGAAGATTGAGGATTGAGGGTTGAGGGTTGTGGATTGAGGATTGAGGATTGAAGATTGAATATTGATGACTGAATATTGAGGACTGAGGATTGAGAGTTGTGGATTGAGGACGAGGACTGCGGGCTGAATATTGATGTTTGAGGTCTGAGGATTAAGGAATGTGGATTGAGAATTGAGGATTGAGGATTGAGGATTGAGGATTGAGGATTGAGGATTGAGTATTGAAGATTGAGTATTGATGCCTGAGGATTGAGGATTGAGGATTGAAGATTGAGGATCGAGGATTGAAGATTGAGAATTGAGGATTGATGGTTGAGTATTGAGAATTGAGGACTGAGGATTGAGGATTGAGTATTAAGGATTGAAGATTGGGGATTGAGGATCTAGGATTGGATATTGATTATTGAGGATTGAAGATTGAGGACTGAGGATTGAGGATTGAGTATTGAGGATTGAGAATTGAGAATTGAGGAAGAGGACTGATGGTTGAGGATTGAGGTTTGAGGAATGAGGATTGAGGATTGAGGATTGAGGATTGGGGATTGAAGATTGAGTATTGAGGATTGAGGATTGACGATTGAGGATAGATGATTGAGGATTGAGGATTGTGGATTGAGGATTGAAGATTGAATATTGATGATTGAAGATTGAGGATTGAGGATTGAGAGTTGTGGATTGAGGACGAGAACTGAGGGTTGAATATTGATGTTTGAGGTCTGAGGATTGAGGATTGAGGATTGAGAATTGAGGATTGAGGATTGAGGATTGAAGATTGAGGATTGGGTATTGAGGATTGAAGAATGAGCATTGAGGATTGAGGATTGAGGATTGAGGATTGCAGATTGAGTATTGAGGATTGAGGATTGAGGATTGAGGACTGAGGATTGACGATTGAGTATTGAAGATTGAGGATTTATGACTGAGGATTGAGGATTAAGGACTGAAGATTGGGGATTGAGGATCTAGGATTGGAGATTGATTATTGAGGATTGAAGATTGAGGATTGAGGATTGAGGATTGAGAATTGAGAATTGAGGATGAGGACTGAGGGTTGAGCATTGAGGTTTGAGGAATGATGATTGAGGGTTGAGGATTGAGGATTGAGGATTGAGGATTGAGTATTGAAGATTGAGTATTGATGGCTGAGGATTGAGGATTGTGGATTGAGGATTGAGGATTGAGGATTGAAGATTAAGTATTGGGGATTGAAGATTGAGGACTCAGGATTGAGGATTGAGGATGGAGGATAAGGACTGACGGTTGAGGATTGAGGTTTGAGGAATGAGGATTGAGGATTGAGGACTGAGGATTGAGGATTGAGCATTGAGGATTGAAGATTGAGGACTGGGGATTGAGGATTGAGGATTGAGGATTAAGGATTGAAGATTGGGGATTGAGGATCTAGGATTGGAGATTGATTATTGAGGATTGAAGATTGAGGATTGAGGATTGAGAATTGAGAATTGAGAATTGAGTATGAGGACTGATGGTTGAGGATTGAGGTTTGAGGAATGAGGATTGAGGGTTGAGGATTGAGGATTGAGGATTGAGGATTGAGGATTGAGTATTGAAGATTGAGTATTGATGCCTGAGGATTGAGGATTGAGGATTGAGGATTGAGGATCGAGGATTGAAGATTGAGAATTGAGAATTCATGGTTGAGTATTGAGGATTGAGAATTGAGGATTGAGGATTGAGTATTGAATATTGAGGATTGATGATTGAGGATTGAGGATTGAGGATCGAGGATTGAGGATTGAATATTGAGGATAGATGATTGAGGATTGAGGATTGAGGATTAAGGACTGAAGATTGGGGATTGAGGATCTATGATTGGAGATTGATTATTGAGGATTGAAAATTGAGGATTGAGGATTGAGGATTGAGAATTGAGTATTGAGGATTGAAGATTGATGATTCAGGATTGAGGATTGAGGATTGAGGATTGAGGGTTGAGGATTGAAGATTGAAGGTTGAGTATTGAGGATCGAAGATTGAGGATTGACGATTGAGGATTGAGGATTGAGTATTGAGCATTGAAGATTGAGGATTGGGGATTGAGGATTGACGATTGAGGATTGAGTATTGAGGATTGAAGATTGAGTATTGATGATTGTAGATTGAGGATCGAGGATTGAGGGTTGAGGATTGAGGACCAGGACTGGCGGTTGAGGATTGAGGTTTGAGGATTGAGGTTTGAGGATTGAGGACTGAGGCTTGAGGATTGACGATTGAGCATAGAGGATTGAAGGTTGAGGACTGGCGATTGAGGATTGAAGATTGAGGATTAAGGACTGTGGATTGGGGATTGAGGATCTAGGAATGGAGATTGATTTTTGGGGATTGAAGGTTGAGGATTGAGGATTGAGGATTGAGAATTGAGAATTGAGGATGAGGACTGAGGGTTGAGGATTGAGGTTTGAGGAACGAGGATTCAGGATTGAGGATTGAGGACTGAGGATTGACGATTGAGTATTGAAGATTGAGGATTTATGACTGGCGATTGAGGATTGAGGATTGAGGGTTGAGTATTGAGGATTGAAGATTGAGTATTGGGGATTGAATATTGAGGATTGACGATTGAGGATTGAGAATGAGGGCAGAGGGTTGAGGATTGAGCTTTGAGTATAGAATCCTGAGAATTAAGGATATTCTATTGAGCATTGAGAATTTAGGATTGAGGGTTTAGTATTGAGGATTGAGGATTGAGGATTGAGGTTTGAGTATTGGAGATTGAGGATTGACGATTGAGGATTGAGGATTGAGGATTGAGGATTGAGTATTGGAGATTGAGGATTGACGATTGAGGATTGAGGATTGAGGATTGATGATTGAGGATTGAGGGTTGAGGATTGAGTATTGAGGATAGACGCTTGAGGATTGAGGGTTGAGGATGTAGGATTGAAGAGAGAGGACTGAGTGCTGAGGATTGAGTGTTGAGAATTGATGCTTGAGGCTTGAGATTTGATTATTGAATATTCTGGATTGAGTATTGAACCATCAGAATTCAGGATGTTCTATTGAGTATTGAGAATTGAGGATTGATGGTTGAGTATTGAGGATTGATGGTTGAGGGTTGAGTGTTGAATATTGAGGAATGAGGATTGAGGATTGAGGATTCAGTATTGAAGATTGAGAATTGATGATTGAGGATTGAGGATTGAGGATTGGGGATTGAGTATTGAGCATTGAGGTTTGAGGACTGAGGGCTGAGGATTGAGGATTGAGGACTGAGGATTGAGGATGAGGGCTGAGGGTTGAGGATTGAGGTTTGAGGACTGAGGACTGAGGATTGAGGATTGTGCATTGAGGATTGAGGATTGAGGATTGAAGATTGAGGATTGGGTATTGAGGATTGAAGAATGAGGATTGAGGATTGAGGATTGAGTATGAGGATTGAGGATTGAAGATTGAGGATTGGGTATTGAGGATTGAAGAATGAGGATTGAGGATTGAAGATTGAGGATTGAGTATTGAGGATTGAGTATTGAGGATTGAGGATTGAGGATTGAAGATTGAGGATTGAGGATTGAGGATTGAGGATTGAGTATTGAGGATTGAGGATTGAAGATTGAATATTGATGATTGAATATTGAGGACTGAGGATTGAGAGTCGTGGATTGAGGACGAGGACTGAGGGTTGAATGTTGATGTTTGAGGTCTGAGGATTAAGGAATGAGGATTGAGAATTGAGGATTGAGGATTGAGGATTGAAGATTGAGGATTGGGTATTGAGGATTGAAGAATGAGTATTGGGGATTGAGGTTTGAGGATTGAGGATTGCAGATTGAGTATTGAGGATTGAAGATTGAGGTTTGAGGATTGAGGATTGATGATTGAGTATTGAAGATTGAGTATTGATGATTGAGGATTGAGGATTGAGGATTGAGTATTGAGGATTGAAGATTGAGTATTGAGGATTGAAGATTGATGATTGAGAATTGAGGATTGAGGATTGAGTATTGAGGATTGACGCTTGAGGATTGAGGGTTGAGGACGTAGGATTGAAGAGAGAGGATTGAGTGTTGAGGATTGAGTGTTGAGAATTGATGCTTGAGGCTTGAGATTTGATTATTGAATATTCTGGATTGAGTATGGAACCATCAGAATTCAGGATGTTCTATTGAGTATTGAGAATTGAGGATTGATGGTTGAGTATTGAGGATTGATGGTTGAAGGTTGAGCGTTGAATATTGAGGATTGAGTATTGAGGATTGAGGATTGAGTATTGAAGATTGAGGATTGGTGATTGAGGATTGAGGATTGAGGATTGGGGATTGAGGATTGAGCATTGCGGTTTGAGGACTGAGGGCTGAGGATTGAGGATTGAGGACTGAGGATTGAGGATGAGGGCTGAGGGTTGAGGATTGAGGTTTGAGGACTGAGGACTGAGGATTGAGGATTGAGAATTGAGTATTGAGGATTGAGGATTGAAGATTGAATATTGATGACTGAATATTGAGGACTGAGGATTGAGAGTTGTGGATTGAGGACGAGGACTGCGGGCTGAATATTGATGTTTGAGGTCTGAGAATTAAGGAATGAGGATTGAGAATTGAGGATTGAGGATTGAGGATTGAGGATTGGGGATTGAGGATTGAGTATTGAAGATTGAGTATTGATGCCTGAGGATTGAGGATTGAGGATTGAAGATTGAGGATCGAGGATTCAAGATTGAGAATTGAGGATTGATGGTTGAGTATTGAGAATTGAGGACTGAGGATTGAGGATTGAGTATTAAGGATTGAAGATTGGGGATTGAGGATCTAGGATCGGATATTGATTATTGAGGATTGAAGATTGAGGACTGAGGATTGAGGATTGAGTATTGAGGATTGAGAATTGAGAATTGAGGAAGAGGACTGATGGTTGAGGATTGAGGTTTGAGGAATGAGGATTGAGGATTGAGGATTGAGGATTGGGGATTGAAGATTGAGTATTGAGGATTGAAGATTGAGAATTGAGGATTGAGGAATGCGGATTGAGGATTGAAGATTGAGGATTGAGTATTGAGGATTGAGGATTGAGGATTGAGGATTGAGCATTGAGGATTGACGATTGAGGATAGATGATTGAGGATTGAGGATTGTGGATTGAGGATTGAAGATTGAATATTGATGATTGAAGATTGAGGATTGAGGATTGAGGGTTGTGGATTGAGGACGAGAACTGAGGGTTGAATATTGATGTTTGAGGTCTGAGGATTGAGGATTGAGGATTGAGAATTGAGGACTGAGGATTGAGGATTGAAGATTGAGGATTGGGTATTGAGGATTGAAGAATGAGCATTGAGGATTGAGGATTGAGGATTGAGGATTGCAGATTGAGTATTGAGGATTGAGGATTGAGGATTGAGGACTGAGGATTGACGATTGAGTATTGAAGATTGAGGATTTATGACTGAGGATTGAGGATTAAGGACTGAAGATTGGGGATTGAGGATCTAGGATTTGAGATTGATTATTGAGGATTGAAGATTGAGGATTGAGGATTGAGGATTGAGAATTGAGAATTGAGGATGAGGACTGAGGGTTGAGGATTGAGGTTTGAGGAATGATGATTGAGGGTTGAGGATTGAGGATTGAGGATTGAGGATTGAGTATTGAAGATTGAATATTGATGGCTGAGGATTGAGGATTGTGGATTGAGGATTGAGGATTGAGGATTGAAGATTGAGTATTGGGGATTGAAGATTGAGGATTCAGGATTGAAGATTGAGGATTGGGTATTGAGGATTGAAGAATGAGCATTGAGGATTGAGGATTGAGGATTGAGGATTGCAGATTGAGTATTGAGGATTGAGGTTTGAGGATTGAAGATTGAGGATTGAGGACTGAGGATTGAGGATTGAGCGTTGAGGATTGAAGATTGAGGACTGGGGATTGAGGATTGAGGATTGAGGATTAAGGATTGAAGATTGTGGATTGAGGATCTAGGATTGGAGATTGATTATTGAGGATTGAAGATTGAGGATTGAGGATTGAGAATTGAGAATTGAGAATTGAGTATGAGGACTAATGGTTGAAGAATGAGGATTGAGGATTGAGGATTGAGGAATGAGTGTTGAGGATTGATGATTGAGGATGAGGGCTGAGGGTTGAGGATTGAGGTTTGAGGACTGAGGATTGAGGATTGGGGATTGAAGACTGAGGATTGGGCATTGAGGATTGAAGAATGAGGACTGAGGATTGAGGATTGGGGATTGAATATTGAGGATTGATGATTGAGGATTGAGGATTGAGGATCTAGGATTGAAGATTGAGGATTGAGGATTGAGGATTGAGGATTGAGAATTGAAGATTGAATATTGAGGATTGAAGATTGAGGATTGAGGATTGAGGATTGAGGATGGAGGATGAGGGCTGAGGGTTGAGGATTGAGGTTTGAGGACTGAGGACTGAGGATTGAGGATTGAGAATTGAGGATTGAGGATTGAGGATTGAGGATCTGGGTTGGAGATTGATTATTGAGGATTGAAGATTGAGGATTGAGGATTGATGATTGAGGATCTAGGATTGGAGATTGATTACTGAGGATTGAAGATTGAGGATTGGTGATTGGGGATTCAGAATTGGGAATTGAGGATGAGGACTGACGGTTGAGGATTGAGCTTTGAGAAATGAGGATTGAGAATTGAGGATTGAGGATTGAGGATTGAGGATTGAGTATTGAAGATTGAGTATTGATCACTGAGGATTGAGGATTGAGGATTGAGGATTGAGGATCTAGGATTGTAGATTGATTATTGAGGATTGAAGGTTGAGGATTGAGGATTGAGGATTGAGGATCTAGGATGGGAGATTGATTATTGAGGATTGAAGGTTGAAGACTGATGATTGAGGATTGAGAATTGAGAATTGAGGATGAGGACTGAGGGTTAGGAATTGAGGTTTGAGAAATGAGGATTGAGGATTGAGGATTGAGGATTGAGGGTTGAGGATTGAGGATTGAGTACTGAAGTTTGAGTATTGATAACTGAGGATTGAGGATTGAGGATTGAGGACTGAGGATTGGGGATTGAAGATTGAATATTGAGGATTGAAGATTGAGGATTGAGGATTGAGGATTGAGGATGAAGGATGAGGGCTGAGGGTTGAGGATTGAGGTTTGAGGACTGAGGACTGAGGATTGAGGATTGAGAATCGAGGATTGAGGATTGAGGATTGAAGATTGAGGATTGGGTATTGAGGATTGAAGAATGAGGATTGAGGATTGAGGATTGAGGATTGAGGATTGAAGATTGAGTATTGAGGATTGAAGATTGACGATTGAGGATTGAGAATTGAGGATTGAGGATTGAGGATTGAGGATTGAAGATTGAGTATTGAGGATTGAAGGTTGAGGATTGTGGATTGAGGATTGAGGATTGAGGATTGAATATTGAGGATTGAGGATTGAGTATCTAGGATTGAAGATTGAGGTTTGAGGATTGAGGATTGAGGATTGAGGATGGAGGATGAGGGCTGAGGGTTGAGGATTGAGGTTTGAGTATTGAATCCTGAGAATTCAGGATATTCTATTGAGTATTGAGAATTGAGGATTGATGGTTGAGTATTGAGGACTGAGGATTGAGGCCTGAAGGTTGAGTATTGAAGATTCAGGATTGAGGTTTGAGGACTGAGGATTGATGATTGAAGATTGAGTATTGAGGATTAAAGATTGACGATTGAGGATTGAGGATTGAGGATTGAAGATTGAGGATTGAAGATTGAGGATTGGGGACTGAGTGTTGAGGGTTGAGTGATGAGAATTGATGTTTGTGGATAGAGCTTTGAAGATTGCAGATTGAGTATTGAGTATTGAAAACTGTGAATTGATGATATTCTATTGAGGATTGAGGATTGACATTTGATTGTTGAGGACTGAGTACTGAAGATTGAGGATTCAGGATTGAGTATTCAGCATTGAGGTTTGAGGACTGAGGACTGAGGGTTGAGGATTGAGGATTGTGGATTGAGGATTGAGGATAGAAGATTGAGGATTCTGTATTGAGGATTGAATAATAAGGATTGAGGATTGAGGATTGAGGATTGAGTATTGAGGATTGAAGATTGAGGATTGAGGATTGAGGATTGAGGATTGAGGATTGAGGATTGAAGATTGAGTATTGACAATTGAAGATTGAGGATTGAGGATTGAGGATTGAGGATTGAGGATTGAAGATTGAGGATTGATGATTGAGGATTGAGGATTCAGGAACTAGGATTGAAGATTGAGGATTGTGTATTGAGGATTGAGGATTGAAAATTGAGGATGTAGGATGAGGGCTGAGGGTTGAGGATTGAGGTTTGGGTATTGAATCCTGAGAATTCAGGATATTCTATTGAGTAATGAGAATTGAGGATTGATGGTTAAGTATTGAGGACTGAGGATTGAGGCTTGAAGGTTGAGTATTGAAGATTCAGAATTGAGGTTTGAGGACTGAGGATTGAGGATTGAAGATTGAGTATTTAGGATAGAAAATTGAGGATTGAGGATTGAGGATTGAGGATTGAGGATGACGTCTGAGGTTTGAGGATTGAGGTTTGAGGACTGAGGGCTGAGGATTGAGGACTGAGTATTGAGGATGAGGGCTGAGGGTCGGGGACTGAGGTTTGACGACTGAGGACTGAGGATTGAAGATTGAGAATTGAGGATTGATGATTGAGGATTGAAGATTGAGGATCGGGTATTGAGGATTGAAGAATGAGGATTGAGGATTGAGGAATGAGGATTGAGGATCTAGGATTGGAGATTGATTATTGAGGATTGAAGATTGAGGATTGAGGATTGAGCATTGAGGATCTAGGGTTGGAGATTGATTATTGAGGATTGAAGATTGAAGACTGATGATTGAGGATTGAGAATTGAGAATTGAGGTTGAGGACTGCGGGTTGAGAATTGAGGTTTGAGAAATGAGGCTTGAAGATTGAGTATTGATGATTGAATATTGAGGATTGAGGATTGAGGTTTGAGGATTGAGGACGAGGACTGACGGTTGAGGATTGATGTTTGAGGATTGAGGATTGAGGATTGAGGATTGAGGACTGAGGATTGAGTATTGAGGATTGAAGGTTGATGATTCAGGATTGAGGATTGAGGATTGAGGATTGAGGGTTGAGGATTGAGGATTGAAGGTTGAGTATTGAGGATTGAAGATTGAGGATTGAGGATTGAGGATTGAGGATTGAGGATTGAGCATTGAAGATTGAGGATTGGGGATTGAGGATTGACGATTGAGGATTGAGTATTGAGGATTGAAGATTGAGTATTGATGATTGTAGATTCAGGATCGAGGATTGAGGGTTGAGGATTGAGGACGAGGACTGGCGGTTGAGGATTGAGGTTTGAGGATTGAGGTTTGAAGATTGAGGACTGAGGCTTGAGGATTGACGATTGAGCATAGAGGATCGAAGGTTGAGGACTGGCGATTGAGGATTGAAGATTGAGGATTAAGGACAGAGGATTGGGGATTGAGGATCTAGGAATGGAGATTGATTTTTGGGGATTGAAGGTTGAGGATTGAGGATTGAGGATTGAGAATTGAGGATGAGGACTGAGGGTTGAGGATTGAGGTTCGAGGAATGATGATTGAGGGTTGAGGATTGAGGATTGAGGGTTGAAGATTGAATATTGAGGATTGACGATTGAGGAATGATGATTAAGGATTGTGGATGGAGGTGAGGGCTGAGGGTTGAGGATTGAAGTTTGAGGACTGAGGACTGAGGATTGAGGATTGAGAATTGAGGATTGAGGATGGAGGATTGAGGATTGAAAATTGAGGATTGGGTATTGAGGATTGAAGAATGAGGATTGAGGATTGAGGATGAGGGCTGAGGGTTGAGGATTGAGGTTTGAGGACTGAGGACTGAGGATTGAGGATTGAGAATTGAGGATTGAGGATTGAGGATTGAAGATTGAATATTGATGACTGAATATTGAGGACTGAGGATTGAGAGTTGTGGATTGAGGACGAGGACTGCGGGCTGAATATTGATGTTTGAGGTCTGAGGATTAAGGAATGTGGATTGAGAATTGAGGATTGAGGATTGAGGATTGAGGATTGAGGATTGAGGATTGAGTATTGAAGATTGAGTATTGATGCCTGAGGATTGAGGATTGAGGATTGAAGATTGAGGATCGAGGATTGAAGATTGAGAATTGAGGATTGATGGTTGAGTATTGAGAATTGAGGACTGAGGATTGAGGATTGAGTACTAAGGATTGAAGATTGGGGATTGAGGATCTAGGATTGGATATTGATTATTGAGGATTGAAGATTGAGGACTGAGGATTGAGGATTGAGTATTGAGGATTGAGAATTGAGAATTGAGGAAGAGGACTGATGGTTGAGGATTGAGGTTTGAGGAATGAGGATTGAGGATTGAGGATTGAGGATTGGGGATTGAAGATTGAGTATTGAGGATTGAGGATTGACGATTGAGGATAGATGATTGAGGATTGAGGATTGTGGATTGAGGATTGAAGATTGAATATTGATGATTGAAGATTGAGGATTGAGGATTGAGTGTTGTGGATTGAGGACGAGAACTGAGGGTTGAATATTGATGTTTGAGGTCTGAGGATTGAGGATTGAGGATTGAGATTTGAGGATTGAGGATTGAGGATTGAAGATTGAGGATTGGGTATTGAGGATTGAAGAATGAGCATTGAGGTTTGAGGACTGAGAGCTGAGGATTGAGGATTGAGGATTGAGGATTGAGGATTGAGGATTGAAGATTGAGGATTGGGGACTGAGGATTGAAGATTCATGATTGAGGATTGAGGATTGAGGATTGAGGATTGAGGATTGAAGATTGAGGATTGGGGACTGAGGATTGAAGATTCATGATTGAGGATTGAGGATTGATGATTAAGTATTGACGATTGAAGATTGAGGATTGAGGATTGAGGATTGAAGTTTGAGCATGAGGGCTGAGGGTTGAGGATTGAGGTTTGAGGCCTGAGGGCTGAGGATTGAGGATTGTGAATTGAGGATTGAGGATTGAGGGTTGAAGATTGAGGCTTGTGTATTGAGGATTGAAGATTGGGGATTGAGGATTGAGGATTGAGGATTGACGATGAGGTCTGAGGGTTGAGGATTGAGGTTTGATGACTGAGGACTGAGGATTGAGGATTGAGAATTGAGGATTGAGGATTGAGGATTGAAGATTGAGGATTGGGTATTGAGGATTGAGGAATGAGGATTGAGGATTGAGGATTGAGGATTGAGGAATGAAGATTCAGTATTGAGGATTGAGGATTGAGGATTGAAGATTGAGTATTGAGGATTGACGATTGGGGATTGAGGATTGAGGATTGAGGATTGAGGATTGAAGATTGAGGATTGGGGACTGAGTGTTGAGGTTCGAGTTATGAGGATTGATGTTTGTGGATAGAGATTTGAAGATTGCAGACTGAGTATTGCGTATTGAAAACTATGAACTGAGGATATTCTATTGAGGATTTTGGATTCACAACTGATTGTTGAGGACTGAGTGCTGAAGATTGACGATTCTGGATTGAGGATTCAGGATTGTGGTTTGAGGACTGAGGATTGAGGATTGAGGATTCAGGATTGAGGATTGAGGATTGAGGATTGAGGATTGAGGATTGAAGACAGAGGATTGGGTATTGAGGATTGAACATTGAGGATTGAGGATTGAGGATTGAGGATTGAGGATTGAGGATTGAAGATTGAATATTGATGATTGAAGATTGAGGATTGAGGGTTGAGGGTTGTGGATTGAGGACGAGGACTGAGGGCTGAGGATTGAGGATTGAGGACTGAGGATTGAGGATGAAGGCTGAGGGTTGAGGATTGAGGTTTGAGGACTGAGGACTGAGGATTGAGGATTGAGAATTGAGGATTGAGGATTGAGGATTGAAGATTGAATATTGATGACTGAATATTGAGGACTGAGGATTGAGAGTTGTGGATTGAGGACGAGGACTGCGGGCTGAATATTGATGTTTGAGGTCTGAGGATTAAGGAATGTGGATTGAGAATTGAGGATTGAGGATTGAGGATTGAGGATTGAGGATTGAGGATTGAGTATTGAAGATTGAGTATTGATGCCTGAGGATTGAGGATTGAGGATTGAAGATTGAGGATCGAGGATTGAAGATTGAGAATTGAGGATTGATGGTTGAGTATTGAGAATTGAGGACTGAGGATTGAGGATTGAGTACTAAGGATTGAAGATTGGGGATTGAGGATCTAGGATTGGATATTGATTATTGAGGATTGAAGATTGAGGACTGAGGATTGAGGATTGAGTATTGAGGATTGAGAATTGAGAATTGAGGAAGAGGACTGATGGTTGAGGATTGAGGTTTGAGGAATGAGGATTGAGGATTGAGGATTGAGGATTGGGGATTGAAGATTGAGTATTGAGGATTGAGGATTGACGATTGAGGATAGATGATTGAGGATTGAGGATTGTGGATTGAGGATTGAAGATTGAATATTGATGATTGAAGATTGAGGATTGAGGATTGAGTGTTGTGGATTGAGGACGAGAACTGAGGGTTGAATATTGATGTTTGAGGTCTGAGGATTGAGGATTGAGGATTGAGAATTGAGGATTGAGGATTGAGGATTGAAGATTGAGGATTGGGTATTGAGGATTGAAGAATGAGCATTGAGGATTGAGGATTGAGGATTGAGGATTGCAGATTGAGTATTGAGGATTGAGGATTGAGGATTGAGGACTGAGGATTGACGATTGAGTATTGAAGATTGAGGATTTATGACTGAGGATTGAGGATTAAGGACTGAAGATTGGGGATTGAGGATCTAGGATTGGAGATTGATTATTGAGGATTGAAGATTGAGGATTGAGGATTGAGGATTGAGAATTGAGAATTGAGGATGAGGACTGAGGGTTGAGGATTGAGGTTTGAGGAATGATGATTGAGGGTTGAGGATTGAGGATTGAGGATTGAGGATTGAGTATTGAAGATTGAGTATTGACGGCTGAGGATTGAGGATTGTGGATTGAGGATTGAGGATTGAGGATTGAAGATTAAGTATTGGGGATTGAAGATTGAGGACTCAGGATTGAGGATTGAGGATGGAGGATAAGGACTGACGGTTGAGGATTGAGGTTTGAGGAATGATGATTGAGGGTTGAGGATTGAGGATTGAGGATTGAGGATTGAGTATTGAAGATTGAGTATTGACGGCTGAGGATTGAGGATTGTGGATTGAGGGTTGAGTATTGAGTATTGAAGATTGAGTATTGGGGATTGAATATTGAGGATTGACGATTGAGGATTGAGAATGAGGGCAGAGGGTTGAGGATTGAGCTTTGAGTATAGAATCCTGAGAATTAAGGATATTCTATTGAGCATTGAGAATTTAGGATTGAGGGTTGAGTATTGAGGATTGAGGATTGAGGATTGAGGTTTGAGTATTGGAGATTGAGGATTGACGATTGAGGATTGAGGATTGAGGATTGAGGATTGAGTATTGGAGATTGAGGATTGACGATTGAGGATTGAGGATTGAGGATTGAGGATTGAGTATTGAGGATTGAAGGTTGAGTATTGAGGATTGAAGATTGATGATTGAGGATTGAGGGTTGAGGATTGAGTATTGAGGATAGACGCTTGAGGATTGAGGGTTGAGGATGTAGGATTGAAGAGAGAGGACTGATTGCTGAGGATTGAGTGTTGAGAATTGATGCTTGAGGCTTGAGATTTGATTATTGAATATTCTGGATTGAGTATTGAACCATCAGAATTCAGGATGTTCTATTGAGTATTGAGAATTGAGGATTGATGGTTGAGTATTGAGGATTGATGGTTGAGGGTTGAGTGTTGAATATTGAGGAATGAGGATTGAGGATTGAGGATTCAGTATTGAAGATTGAGGATTGATGATTGAGGATTGAGGATTGAGGATTGGGGATTGAGTATTGAGCATTGAGGTTTGAGGACTGAGGGCTGAGGATTGAGGATTGAGGACTGAGGATTGAGGATGAGGGCTGAGGGTTGAGGATTGAGGTTTGAGGACTGAGGACTGAGGATTGAGGATTGAGCATTGAGGATTGAGGATTGAGGATTGAAGATTGGGGATTGGGTATTGAGGATTGAAGAATGAGGATTGAGGATTGAGGATTGAGTATGAGGATTGAGGATTGAAGATTGAGGATTGGGTATTGAGGATTGAAGAATGAGGATTGAGGATTGAAGATTGAGGATTGAGTATTGAGGATTGAGTATTGAGGATTGAGGATTGAGGATTGAAGATTGAGGATTGAGGATTGAGGATTGAGGATTGAGTATTGAGGATTGAGGATTGAAGATTGAATATTGATGATTGAATATTGAGGACTGAGGATTGAGAGTCGTGGATTGAGGACGAGGACTGAGGGTTGAATGTTGATGTTTGAGGTCTGAGGATTAAGGAATGAGGATTGAGAATTGAGGATTGAGGATTGAGGATTGAAGATTGAGGATTGGGTATTGAGGATTGAAGAATGAGTATTGGGGATTGAGGTTTGAGGATTGAGGATTGCAGATTGAGTATTGAGGATTGAAGATTGAGGTTTGAGGATTGAGGATTGATGATTGAGTATTGAAGATTGAGTATTGATGATTGAGGATTGAGGATTGAGGATTGAGTATTGAGGATTGAAGATTGAGTATTGAGGATTGAAGATTGATGATTGAGAATTGAGGATTGAGGATTGAGTATTGAGGATTGACGCTTGAGGATTGAGGGTTGAGGACGTAGGATTGAAGAGAGAGGATTGAGTGTTGAGGATTGAGTGTTGAGAATTGATGCTTGAGGCTTGAGATTTGATTATTGAATATTCTGGATTGAGTATGGAACCATCAGAATTCAGGATGTTCTATTGAGTATTGAGAATTGAGGATTGATGGTTGAGTATTGAGGATTGATGGTTGAAGGTTGAGCGTTGAATATTGAGGATTGAGTATTGAGGATTGAGGATTGAGTATTGAAGATTGAGGATTGGTGATTGAGGATTGAGGATTGAGGATTGGGGATTGAGGATTGAGCATTGCGGTTTGAGGACTGAGGGCTGAGGATTGAGGATTGAGGACTGAGGATTGAGGATTGAGGATTGAAGATTGAATATTGATGACTGAATATTGAGGACTGAGGATTGAGAGTTGTGGATTGAGGACGAGGACTGCGGGCTGAATATTGATGTTTGAGGTCTGAGAATTAAGGAATGAGGATTGAGAATTGAGGATTGAGGATTGAGGATTGAGGATTGGGGATTGAGGATTGAGTATTGAAGATTGAGTATTGATGCCTGAGGATTGAGGATTGAGGATTGAAGATTGAGGATCGAGGATTCAAGATTGAGAATTGAGGATTGATGGTTGAGTATTGAGAATTGAGGACTGAGGATTGAGGATTGAGTATTAAGGATTGAAGATTGGGGATTGAGGATCTAGGATCGGATATTGATTATTGAGGATTGAAGATTGAGGACTGAGGAATGAGGATTGAGTATTGAGGATTGAGAATTGAGAATTGAGGAAGAGGACTGATGGTTGAGGATTGAGGTTTGAGGAATGAGGATTGAGGATTGAGGATTGAGGATTGGGGATTGAAGATTGAGTATTGAGGATTGAAGATTGAGAATTGAGGATTGAGGAATGCGGATTGAGGATTGAAGATTGAGGATTGAGTATTGAGGATTGAGGATTGAGGATTGAGGATTGAGCATTGAGGATTGACGATTGAGGATAGATGATTGAGGATTGAGGATTGTGGATTGAGGATTGAAGATTGAATATTGATGATTGAAGATTGAGGATTGAGGATTGAGGGTTGTGGATTGAGGACGAGAACTGAGGGTTGAATATTGATGTTTGAGGTCTGAGGATTGAGGATTGAGGATTGAGAATTGAGGACTGAGGATTGAGGATTGAAGATTGAGGATTGGGTATTGAGGATTGAAGAATGAGCATTGAGGATTGAGGATTGAGGATTGAGGATTGCAGATTGAGTATTGAGGATTGAGGATTGAGGATTGAGGACTGAGGATTGACGATTGAGTATTGAAGATTGAGGATTTATGACTGAGGATTGAGGATTAAGGACTGAAGATTGGGGATTGAGGATCTAGGATTTGAGATTGATTATTGAGGATTGAAGATTGAGGATTGAGGATTGAGGATTGAGAATTGAGAATTGAGGATGAGGACTGAGGGTTGAGGATTGAGGTTTGAGGAATGATGATTGAGGGTTGAGGATTGAGGATTGAGGATTGAGGATTGAGTATTGAAGATTGAATATTGATGGCTGAGGATTGAGGATTGTGGATTGAGGATTGAGGATTGACGATTGAAGATTGAGCATTGGGGATTGAAGATTGAGGATTCAGGATTGAAGATTGAGGATTGGGTATTGAGGATTGAAGAATGAGCATTGAGGATTGAGGATTGAGGATTGAGGATTGCAGATTGAGTATTGAGGATTGAGGTTTGAGGATTGAAGATTGAGGATTGAGGACTGAGGATTGAGGATTGAGCGTTGAGGATTGAAGATTGAGGACTGGGGATTGAGGATTGAGGATTGAGGATTAAGGATTGAAGATTGTGGATTGAGGATCTAGGATTGGAGATTGGTTATTGAGGATTGAAGATTGAGGATTGAGGATTGAGAATTGAGAATTGAGAATTGAGTATGAGGACTAATGGTTGAAGAATGAGGATTGAGGATTGAGGATTGAGGATTGAGTGTTGAGGATTGATGATTGAGGATGAGGGCTGAGGGTTGAGGATTGAGGTTTGAGGACTGAGGATTGAGGATTGGGGATTGAAGACTGAGGATTGGGCATTGAGGATTGAAGAATGAGGACTGAGGATTGAGGATTGGGGATTGAATATTGAGGATTGATGATTGAGGATTGAGGATTGAGGATCTAGGATTGAAGATTGAGGATTGAGGATTGAGGATTGAGGATTGAGAATTGAAGATTGAATATTGAGGATTGAATATTGAGGATTGAGGATTGAGGATTGAGGATGGAGGATGAGGGCTGAGGGTTGAGGATTGAGGTTTGAGGACTGAGGACTGAGGATTGAGGATTGAGAATTGAGGATTGAGGATTGAGGATTGAGGATCTGGGTTGGAGATTGATTATTGAGGATTGAAGATTGAGGATTGAGGATTGATGATTGAGGATCTAGGATTGGAGATTGATTACTGAGGATTGAAGATTGAGGATTGGTGATTGGGGATTCAGAATTGGGAATTGAGGATGAGGACTGACGGTTGAGGATTGAGCTTTGAGAAATGAGGATTGAGAATTGAGGATTGAGGATTGAGGATTGAGGATTGAGGATTGAGTATTGAAGATTGAGTATTGATCACTGAGGATTGAGGATTGAGGATTGAGGATTGAGGATCTAGGATTGTAGATTGATTATTGAGGATTGGAGGTTGAGGATTGAGGATTGAGGATTGAGGATCTAGGATGGGAGATTGATTATTGAGGATTGAAGGTTGAAGACTGATGATTGAGGATTGAGAATTGAGAATTGAGGATGAGGACTGAGGGTTGGGAATTGAGGTTTGAGAAATGAGGATTGAGGATTGAGGATTGAGGATTGAGGGTTGAGGATTGAGGATTGAGTACTGAAGTTTGAGTATTGATAACTGAGGATTGAGGATTGAGGATTGAGGACTGAGGATTGAGGATTGAAGATTGAATATTGAGGATTGAAGATTGAGGATTGAGGATTGAGGATTGAGGATGAAGGATGAGGGCTGAGGGTTGAGGATTGAGGTTTGAGGACTGAGGACTGAGGATTGAGGATTGAGAATCGAGGATTGAGGATTGAGGATTGAAGATTGAGGATTGGGTATTGAGGATTGAAGAATGAGGATTGAGGATTGAGGATTGAGGATTGAGGATTGAAGATTGAGTATTGAGGATTGAAGATTGACGATTGAGGATTGAGAATTGAGGATTGAGGACTGAGGATTGAGGATTGAAGATTGAGTATTGAGGATTGAAGGTTGAGGATTGTGGATTGAGGATTGAGGATTGAGGATTGAATATTGAGGATTGAGGATTGAGTATCTAGGATTGAAGATTGAGGTTTGAGGATTGAGGATTGAGGATTGAGGATGGAGGATGAGGGCTGAGGGTTGAGGATTGAGGTTTGAGTATTGAATCCTGAGAATTCAGGATATTCTATTGAGTATTGAGAATTGAGGATTGATGGTTGAGTATTGAGGACTGAGGATTGAGGCCTGAAGGTTGAGTATTGAAGATTCAGGATTGAGGTTTGAGGACTGAGGATTGAGGATTGAAGATTGAGTATTGAGGATTGAAGATTGAGGATTGAGGATTGAGGATTGAGGATTGAGGATGATGTCTGAGGGTTGAGGATTGAGGTTTGAGGACTGAGGACTGAGGATTGAGGACTGAGGGTAGAGGATGAGGGCTGAGGGTCGGGGATTGAGGTTTGACGACTGAGGATTGAGGACTGAGGATTGAGAATTGAGTATTGAGGATTGAAGGCTGACGACTGAGGTTTGAGGATTGAGGATTGAGGATTGAGGATTGAGGATTGATGATTGAAGATTGAGTATTGAGGATTAAAGATTGACGATTGAGGATTGAGGATTGAGGATTGAAGATTGAGGATTGAAGATTGAGGATTGGGGACTGAGTGTTGAGGGTTGAGTGATGAGAATTGATGTTTGTGGATAGAGCTTTGAAGATTGCAGATTGAGTATTGAGTATTGAAAACTGTGAATTGATGATATTCTATTGAGGATTGAGGATTGACATTTGATTGTTGAGGACTGAGTACTGAAGATTGAGGATTCAGGATTGAGTATTCAGCATTGAGGTTTGAGGACTGAGGACTGAGGGTTGAGGATTGAGGATTGTGGATTGAGGATTGAGGATAGAAGATTGAGGATTCTGTATTGAGGATTGAATAATAAGGATTGAGGATTGAGGATTGAGGATTGAGTATTGAGGATTGAAGATTGAGGATTGAGGATTGAGGATTGAGGATTGAGGATTGAGGATTGAAGATTGAGTATTGACAATTGAAGATTGAGGATTGAGGATTGAGGATTGAGGATTGAGGATTGAAGATTGAGGATTGATGATTGAGGATTGAGGATTGAGGAACTAGGATTGAAGATTGAGGATTGTGTATTGAGGATTGAGGATTGAAAATTGAGGATGTAGGATGAGGGCTGAGGGTTGAGGATTGAGGTTTGGGTATTGAATCCTGAGAATTCAGGATATTCTATTGAGTAATGAGAATTGAGGATTGATGGTTAAGTATTGAGGACTGAGGATTGAGGCTTGAAGGTTGAGTATTGAAGATTCAGAATTGAGGTTTGAGGACTGAGGATTGAGGATTGAAGATTGAGTATTTAGGATAGAAAATTGAGGATTGAGGATTGAGGATTGAGGATTGAGGATGACGTCTGAGGTTTGAGGATTGAGGTTTGAGGACTGAGGGCTGAGGATTGAGGACTGAGTATTGAGGATGAGGGCTGAGGGTCGGGGACTGAGGTTTGACGACTGAGGACTGAGGATTGAAGATTGAGAATTGAGGATTGATGATTGAGGATTGAAGATTGAGGATCGGGTATTGAGGATTGAAGAATGAGGATTGAGGATTGAGGAATGAGGATTGAGGATCTAGGATTGGAGATTGATTATTGAGGATTGAAGATTGAGGATTGAGGATTGAGCATTGAGGATCTAGGGTTGGAGATTGATTATTGAGGATTGAAGATTGAAGACTGATGATTGAGGATTGAGAATTGAGAATTGAGGTTGAGGACTGCGGGTTGAGAATTGAGGTTTGAGAAATGAGGCTTGAAGATTGAGTATTGATGATTGAATATTGAGGATTGAGGATTGAGGTTTGAGGATTGAGGACGAGGACTGACGGTTGAGGATTGATGTTTGAGGATTGAGGATTGAGGATTGAGGATTGAGGACTGAGGATTGAGTATTGAGGATTGAAGGTTGATGATTCAGGATTGAGGATTGAGGATTGAGGATTGAGGGTTGAGGATTGAGGATTGAAGGTTGAGTATTGAGGATTGAAGATTGAGGATTGAGGATTGAGGATTGAGGATTGAGGATTGAGCATTGAAGATTGAGGATTGGGGATTGAGGATTGACGATTGAGGATTAAGGACAGAGGATTGGGGATTGAGGATCTAGGAATGGAGATTGATTTTTGGGGATTGAAGGTTGAGGATTGAGGATTGAGGATTGAGAATTGAGGATTGAGGGTTGAAGATTGAATATTGAGGATTGACGATTGAGGAATGATGATTAAGGATTGTGGATGGAGGATGAGGGCTGAGGGTTGAGGATTGAAGTTTGAGGACTGAGGACTGAGGATTGAGGATTGAGAATTGAGGATTGAGGATGGAGGATTGAGGATTGAAAATTGAGGATTGGGTATTGAGGATTGAAGAATGAGGATTGAGGATTGAGGATGAGGGCTGAGGGTTGAGGATTGAGGTTTGAGGATTGAGGACTGAGGATTGAGGATTGAGAATTGAGGATTGAGGATTGAGGATTGAAGATTGAATATTGATGACTGAATATTGAGGACTGAGGATTGAGAGTTGTGGATTGAGGACGAGGACTGCGGGCTGAATATTGATGTTTGAGGTCTGAGGATTAAGGAATGAGGATTGAGAATTGAGGATTGAGGATTGAGGATTGAGGATTGAGGATTGAGGATTGAGTATTGAAGATTGAGTATTGATGCCTGAGGATTGAGGATTGAGGATTGAAGATTGAGGATCGAGGATTGAAGATTGAGAATTGAGGATTGATGGTTGAGTATTGAGAATTGAGGACTGAGGATTGAGGATTGAGTATTAAGGATTGAAGATTGGGGATTGAGGATCTAGGATTGGATATTGATTATTGAGGATTGAAGATTGAGGACTGAGGATTGAGGATTGAGTATTGAGGATTGAGAATTGAGAATTGAGGAAGAGGACTGATGGTTGAGGATTGAGGTTTGAGGAATGAGGATTGAGGATTGAGGATTGAGGATTGGGGATTGAAGATTGAGTATTGAGGATTGAAGATTGAGAATTGAGGATTGAGGAATGCGGATTGAGGATTGAAGATTGAGGATTGAGTATTCAGGATTGAGGATTGAGGATTGAGGATTGAGGATTGAGGATTGACGATTGAGGATAGATGATTGAGGATTGAGGATTGTGGATTGAGGATTCAAGATTGAATATTGATGATTGAAGATTGAGGATTGAGGATTGAGGGTTGTGGATTGAGGACGAGAACTGAGGGTTGAATATTGATGTTTGAGGTCTGAGGATTGAGGATTGAGGATTGAGAATTGAGGATTGAGGATTGAGGATTGAAGATTGAGGATTGGGTATTGAGGATTGAAGAATGAGCATTGAGGATTGAGGATTGAGGATTGAGGATTGCAGATTGAGTATTGAGGATTGAGGATTGAGGATTGAGGATTGAGGATTGACGATTGAGTATTGAAGATTGAGGATTTATGACTGAGGATTGAGGATTAAGGACTGAAGATTGGGGATTGAGGATCTAGGATTGGAGATTGATTATTGAGGATTGAAGATTGAGGATTGAGGATTGAGGATTGAGAATTGAGAATTGAGGATGAGGACTGAGGGTTGAGGATTGAG